>NW_027455610.1:0-210000 GCF_040206685.1 Ascaphus truei
ACACACAACACAGCAGCTCTATACACACACACACACACACACACCCTCTGTCCGCCCCCCTCCCCCCCACTCACGTGCGCCGTCCTGCACTGGCTCCGGACGGGAAGCGCGGCCCTCCTACCCCAGCCCGCTCCCTTACCTCCCCGGCGCTACCACCCGCTCAGGTAAGTCACTGTGCGTCCGCCTCAGCCTCAGGCCCACTGCGCGTCCGCCTCAGCCTCAGGCCCACTGCGCGTCCCGCCTCAGCCCTCAGGCCCACTGCGCGTCCCGCCTCAGCCTCAGGCCCACACAGGGCGCTTCCTACCGCCGCTCAGCCAGACGCCACATCGAGCGGGCGCCGGGGGGGGGGGGGGGGAGCGCGAGTCTTAGGCCCACACAGGGCGCTTCCTGCAGCCGCCTGCACGCCTCACTAAGCAGGACGGCACATCGGGGGACCAAGCGGGCCGCAGGAGGGGGGGGAGCGCGAGTCACCGGGAACGGGGGGGGAGTCACGGGGAACGGGGGGGGGGAAATGCCCATACATAAATTATGACAATACATATGCCCACTGCTCTCCACCCCCTCCCACTCCCCTTTCCCTGCCCCGCTCCCCTTTCCTCCCCCCCGCTCCCCTTTCTTTCTCCCCCCCCCGCTCCCATTTTCTCCCCCCCCGCTCCCCTTTCTTCCCCCCCCCCCGCTCCCCTTTCTCCCCCCCCGCTCCCCTTTCTCCCCCCCCGCTCCCCTTTCTCCCCCCCCGCTCCCCTTTCTCCCCCCCCCCGCTCCCCTTTCTCCCCCCCCGCTCCCCTTTCTCCCCCCCCTCCGCTCCCCTTTCTCCCCCCCCGCTCCCCTTTCTCTCCCCTTTCTCCCCCCCCGCTCCCCTTTCCCCCCCCCCCCGCTCCCCTTTCTACCCCCCCGCTCCCCTTTCTCCCCCCCCCGCTCCCCTTTCTCCCCCCCGCCTCCCCTTTCTCCCCCCTGCTCCCCTTTCTCCCCCCCTTTCCCCCCCCCGCTCCCCTTTCTACCCCCCCGCTCCCCTTTCTCCCCCCCCCGCTCCCTTTCCCCCCCCGCTCCCCTTTCTCCCCCCGCTCCCCCTTTCTCCCCCTGCTCCCCTTTCTCCCCCTGCTCCCCTTTCTCCCCCCCCGCTCCCCTTTCTCCCCCCCCGCTCCCCTTCTCCCCCCCCGCTCCCTGTCTCCCCCCCCGCTCCCCTTTCTCCCCCCCCGCTCCCCTTTCTCCCCCCCGCTCCCCTTTCTCCCCCCCCGCTCCCTTTCTCCCCCCCCGCTCCCCCTTTCTCCCCCCCGCTCCCCTTTCTCCCCCCCGCTCCCCTTTCTCCCCCCCCCGCTCCCTTTCTCCCCCCCCCCGAAACCTTTACAACAAATACTCACCTATTGTTCCACGAGTTATAAATAATACTACCTATTACACATTTACATCCCGGGCAACGCCGGGTCTCTCAGCTAGTATACTATATTAGTGAAAGCACTGTATGTTTGCCTGCCTGGATGTCCGGTGTCCCTAGGGGAAATCTCATTGTCCCTTGGGTCGCCCGCCCCCGCACACCTCTCATTGGCCTGAGGCGGAGTGACGGCCCACACACACACACACACACAACACAGCAGCTCTATACACACACACACACACACACAAAACACAGCAGCTCTATACACACACACACACACACACAACACAGCAGCTCTATATACACACACACAACACAGCAGCTCTATACACACACACACACACACACACACACACACACACACAAACACAGCAGCTCTATACACACACACACACACACACACAACACAGCAGCTCTATACACACATACACACACCCTCTGTCCGCCCCCCCCCCCCTCACGTGCGCCGTCCTGCACTGGCTCCGGACGGGAAGCGCGGCCCTCCTACCCCAGCCGCACCCTTACCTCCCCGGCGCTACCACCCGCTCAGGTAAGTCACTGTGCGTCCCGCCTCAGCCTCAGGCCCACTGCGCATCCCGCCTCAGCCTCAGGCCCACTGCGCGTCCCGCCTCAGCCTCAGGCCCACTGCGCGTCCCGCCTCAGCCTCAGCCCACTGCGCGTCCCGCCTCAGCCTCAGGCCCACACAGGGCGCTTCCAACCGCCGCTCAGCCAGACGCCACATCGAGCGGGCGCCGGGGGGGGGAGCGCGAGTCTTAGGCCCACACAGGGCGCTTCCTGCAGCCGCCTGCACGCCTCACTCAGCAGGACGGCACATCGGGGGACCAAGCGGCCGCCGGGGGGGGGGGGGGAGCGCGAGTCACAGGGAACGGGGGGGGGGGAGTCACGGGGAACGGGGGGGGAAAATACCATACATAAATTATGACAATACATATGCCCACTGCTCTCCACCCCCCCCCCCACTCCCCTTTCCCCCCCCCACTCCCTTTTCTCCCCCCCCGCTCCCCTTTCTCCCACCCCGCTCCCCTTTCCCCCCCCGCTCCCCTTTCCCCCCCCGCTCCCCTTTCCCCCCCCGCTCCCCTTTCTCCCCCCCCGCTCCCCTTTCTCCCCCCCCCCCGCTCCCCTTTCTCCGCTCCCCTTTCTCCCCCCCCGCTCCCCTTTCCCCCCCCCGCTCCCCTTTCCCCCCCCGCTCCCCTTTCCCCCCCCCGCTCCCCTTTCTCCCCCCCCCCGCTCCCCTTTCTCCCCCCCCCCCCGCTCCCTTTCTCCCCCCCCCCGCTCCCCTTTCTCCCCCCCCGCTCCCCTTTCTCCCCCCCGCTCCCCTTTCTCCCCCCCCTCCCCTTTCTCCCCCCCCTGCTCCCCTTTCTCCCCCCCCCTGCTCCCCTTTCTCCCCCCCCTGCTCCCCTTTCTCCCCCCCCTGCTCCCTTTCTCCCCCCCCCTGCTCCCCTTTCTCCCCCCCCTGCTCCCCTTTCTCCCCCCCCTGCTCCCCTTTCGCCCCCCGGCTCCCCTTTCTACCCCCCCGCTCCCCTTTCTACCCCCCGCTCCCCTTTCTACCCCCCCGCTCCCCTTTCTACCCCCCGCTCCCCTTTCTACCCCCCCGCTCCCCTTTCTACCCCCCCGCTCCCCTTTCTACCCCCCCGCTCCCCTTTCTACCCCCGCTCCCCTTTCTCCCCCCCGCTCCCCTTTCTCCCCCCCCGCTCCCCTTTCTCCCCCCCGCTCCCTTTCTCCCCCCCCCGCTCCCCTTTCTCCCCCCCCGCTCCCCTTTCTCCCCCCCCGCTCCCCTTTCTCCCCCCCGCTCCCCTTTCTACCCCCCGCTCCCCTTTCTCCCCCCCGCTCCCCTTTCTCCCCCCCCGCTCCCCTTTCCCCCCCCGCTCCCCTTTCCCCCCCGCTCCCCTTTCTCCCCCCCCGCTCCCCTTTCTCCCCCCCCCCGCTCCCCTTTCCCCCCCCCCCCCCGCTCCCCTTTCCCCCCCCCCCCCGCTCCCCTTCCCCCCCCCCCGCTCCCCTTTCCCCCCCCCGCTCCCCTTTCTCCCCCCGCTCCCCTTTCTCCCCCCCCGCTCCCCTTTCTCCCCCCCCCCGCTCCCCTTTCTCCCCCCCCCCCCCCGCTCCCCTTTCTCCCCCCCCCCCCGCTCCCCTTTCTCCCCCCCCCCCCCCGCTCCCCTTTCTCCCCCCCCCCGCTCCCCTTTCTCCCCCCCCCCCCGCTCCCCTTTCTCCCCCCCCCCCCCGCTCCCCTTTCTCCCCCCCCCCCCGCTCCCTTTCTCCCCCCCCCGCTCCCCTTTCTCCCCCCCCGCTCCCCTTTCTCCCCCCCCCGCTCCCCTTTCTCCCCCCCGATCCCCTTTCTCCCCCCCTTTCTCCCCCCCGCTCCCCTTTCTCCCCCCGATCCCCTTTCTCCCCCCCTTTCTCCCCCCCGCTCCCTTTCTACCCCCCCCCGCTCCCCTTTCTCCCCCCCGCTCCCCTTTCTCCCCCCCCGCTCCCCTTTCTCCCCCCCCCCGCTCCCTTTCTCCCCCCCCCGCTCCCCTTTCTCCCCCCCCCGCTCCCCTTTCTCCCCCCCGCTCCCCTTTCTCCCCCCCTTTCTCCCCCCCGCTCCCCTTTCTACCCCCTGCTCCCCTTTCTCCCCCCCCCGCTCCCCTTTCTCCCCCCCCCGCTCCCCTTTCTCCCCCCCGATCCCCTTTCTCCCCCCCCCCGCTCCCCTTTCTACCCCCTGCTCCCCTTTCTCCCCCCCGCTCCCTTTCTCCCCCCCGCTCCCCTTTCTCCCCCCCGCTCCCCTTTCTCCCCCCCCGCTCCCCTTTCTCCCCCCCCGCTCCCCTTTCTCCCCCCCCGCTCCCCTTTCTCCCCCCCCGCTCCCCTTTCTCCCCCCCCGCTCCCCTTTCTCCCCCCCTTTCTCCCCCCGCTCCCCTTTCTACCCCCCTGCTCCCCTTTCTCCCCCCCCCGCTCCCCTTTATCCCCCCCCGCTCCCCTTTCTCCCCCCCCGATCCCCTTTCTCCCCCCCTTTCTCCCTCCCCGCTCCCCTTTCTACCCCCTGCTCCCCTTTCTCCCCCCCCGCTCCCCTTTCTCCCCCCCCGCTCCCCTTTCTCCCCCCCCCGCTCCCCTTTCTCCCCCCCCCCGCTCCCCTTTCTCCCCCCCCCGCTCCCCTTTCTCCCCCCCCCGCTCCCCTTTCTCCCCCCCCCGCTCCCCTTTCTCCCCCCCCCGCTCCCCTTTCTCCCCCCCCGCTCCCCTTTCTCCCCCCCCCCGCTCCCCTTTCTCCCCCCCCGCTCCCCTTTCTCCCCCCCCGCTCCCCTTTCTCCCCCCCGCTCACTTTCTCCCCCCCCGATCCCCTTTCTCCCCCCCTTTCTCCCCCCCCGCTCCCCTTTCTACCCCCCTGCTCCCCTTTCTCCCCCCCCGCTCCCCTTTATCCCCCCCCGCTCCCTTTTCTCCCCCCCCGCTCCCCTTTCTCCCCCCCGCTCCCCTTTCTCCCCCCCGCTCCCCTTTCTCCCCCCCCGCTCCCTTTCTCCCCCCCGCTCCCCTTTCTCCCCCCCCGCTCCCCTTTCTCCCCCCCCCGCTCCCCTTTCTCCCCCCCCGAAACCTTTACAACAAATACTCACCTATTGTTCCACGACTTATAAATAATACTACCTATTACGCATTTACATCCCGGGCAACGCCGGGTCTCTCAGCTAGTATATGATAAAGAACACAACCCTCCCAAACGAGGGATCAGATGACATTACCCCAAACCAAAAATAACTGAAGGATATATATCCATCCATCTATATATACCAAGGATATTTTAAAACCCCAAAAAAGCACACGGGTTGTAGAAGCTTAGAAAGAAAAACAATATATATAACAATAGGGCGTATCTATTCCTTATAGAGTAATACATAGACAATAAAGGAGAGGCATGGCAGAGACTAAATAGACTATAGGTGTCTATCTTTTATTTCGAGTATATAGATTCATACTATATACTGTTTTAACTACACGTTTGACACATCAGTATGAAATAAAGTTAACTTCACCCACCACATTCACCCCTGACCGTATATACTATAAGGTCTGCGGTGCGCCTACGAAAGGGATTTCTTTGATGTATCCTCTTTGATACACTCCTCCAGCTATTCTAACCCATCCCTAGGCAGCACGCTTTGTCCAACAAGGGGTTTAAGAGCGAGGTTTCCTCCACCATAACATCATATATATATATATATATATATATATATATATATATATATATATGTATATGTGTTTGTGTGTGTGTGTCATAAAAGAATCTATTATTATCTAAAATCAGTAATATATGTGATCTATTATGCCATTACCAATTGGACTGTAGGACTATAAAACCATTACGACTGAGTTGTAGCATTATCCCCTGATGAAATCAGCCGTGTGCTGAAGAAACACGTAGGTACTTTCTTCTCGTTGCTATTGCCACACTATCCGTCTTGACGCCGGAAGGGAAGTTGGTACGCGAACAAGGCGAGACACCGGAATTACAGAGTGGAATCACAACTGCATACTACAGATTGCCGGAGGACCACACTGCGAGGGGCGCAGCCTACCGAGTTTCCCGGTCATCGTCCAAAGTCTGGAGCTGTGGATTGAACACCGGATTGACTATCGGATTACCACGGAGCACGAGCCTGTCTCATACAACGCTTTTACCAAACGGATGTTTGTGAGTTTGTTATTTTTATCTTGTCCAGGAAATGAAATTGTTAAACCGAATTTACACATGGAGCGGGCGCTTTCTCTTCTTTTTTTTTGTTTAGATATCTATCGAGGAGGTGGTTGTTTCCACGAAGAGAGCTGCCCGGACTCCAGAGGATGCCCGAATTGGATCCTTTTATGATTGAGTTATAACATAGCTATTAGAGCTAAGTTTCTGGACTGTTATTGTGTTTAGGCATAGTGTTTATTATTATTTTATTACAGCTACTTTTAGTTATTAATTCTGGCCACTAATTCTCACTGCCACTATAATCTTTCTCTAGCCACAACCAAATTGCTATATCAGCTATATTATTTATTGGTTATACCAGGGGAGCTCGCGCCCCCACCCCCTCCTTTACCTTGATGCGGCGTCACGTGACCGGCAGCGGCATTTGACGAGGGTGACGTCACATGACCCCGCGGCGTAATTTAACACCGCGTTGCCATGGACACGAGTGACGCCGGCAGAGTCAAGGTAAGTAATAGCATTGCAGAGGCCTCACGCGATCCCCCGGCATTTAATTTTAATGCCTCGAGGAAGTGCGCGGGGCCTCTGCAACCGCCCGTGCGCCTCCCCCCCCCCCCCCGAAAAATCTCCCGCCCTCCACTTTGCGCACCTCTGGGTTATACCATATATATACAGTACCGACACACTTTATTCGAGTGTGGCCGGTACCGCAAGCCGGGAGATTTCCCGGCTTGCTAGTGGCCGCCCCTCGGCGTGTCGCGCGTCATAGACGCGCGGTCACGCGTCTTCGGGAGCGTGCGCCCCCTGCACGCGCGTCCAGGGGCTCCCCGAGGGAGCCCTGGTGTCCCGCGATCGCGGGACAGCGGCAGGGGGTTCCGGGGGACCCGGCGGACCCGGCAGCGGTAGGGAGAGCGCCCCGATCGGAGGGCGCTCTTCCGCTGCTTCGGCGCGCGCCCGTCAGTCTCGGGCGCGCGCCAGGCTACTGCTGCGGCCAAGAACGGGCAAATGCTCGAATAAACTTGGCCGCAGCAGTACACACGCACACACATATATACACACACACACACACATACATATACACACACGTGTATGTGTGTATAAAACCGACAATATATATACATATAGTATGATATAATATATATAATATATATATATATTGCACACACACACACACATATAACGTTTTATCCAACTTTTTCATTTATCATTTGTAGAGAAAATGAACAATGTCGCCAAAAGCGCTATTTTTCAAAATGTAGCATCTCTACTAATTAGTGTAAAATGATACTTCATATAAAGCAGGTTATGGGACCCAGTTTTAAATGACCTTCATGTCTCTTATCACATCTCAGTATATGGATATCTTCTATTATCACAAGCTGCTAACATGTGACAGGGCTCAAGGTCTGAGCCCAGAATGTGACATATTGAACATTCTCATTCTAAATTTCAAAAAATATTGTGTTGATTTCTGACCTGACTGCCGTGGTTACAGCTCAACCACTCTGTTCTACTGCATGTCACCACTTTCTGCCACAACCAGCTGACGGTGGATCTGCAAGGAGTTCAACGCTCATTGGCATCAAATCTGTGGCTTGGTTGACGTATCATTTCTCCAGGTTTTTATTGTATTGTTTTTAAATAGATTATATTTATTTAGTTGAATAGATTATATTTCTTAGTACAATAGATTCTATTTATTAGTTTAATAGATATTTATTTAGTTTGATAGATTATATTTCTTAGTTTAATAGATCATATTTGTTAGTTAAATAGATTATATTAACTAGTATTTAAGTCTCCCCCTCAGAGCCCCATTAGATAAATATTTTAGGACCCTTGTGCATATTTCACATCTTTTCGGAGTCGCTTATTTTTTAGACCCTCGGAGCCGAAACCTAAAGGGGTCAGCTAAGAAAGTTCGGATCAAAGGAGCCGCACAGCTTAAAGACAGAACATTTCCAAGGGAGATGGAGACAATTTGGGTAAGATCTGATTAAAGGACAACCTTTGGGGAAGGAAAGGGTGATGGGGGAGTGTAAGAGGGGGGTGAGAGAGCAAGGTGGTGTGTCAGATTGGGGCAGAGCAAGAGAACGCAAAAATGATGGGGATTTGCTGCATACCAAAAAAAACAATTAGTGATACTTTTACCAGTGCCCCTTAGTCTCAGGGAAGACCGGCATTTCGTCCAATGTATACAATAAGATTGATGGAAAAGGGCACACGGATTTGAATAAAAAAAGATAATTTATTGTCCCACAGACTACAATGTTTCGGCTGCTGGCCTTTCTTTGCTGGATTTAGTGGGTTTAGCCACTTTACCTGAGAAAGACCAGCAGGCCGAAATGTTGTAGTCTATGGCAGTGCAAGAGAAAACAGATTGGGGGGGGGGGGGTGGGTTCTCGCAAGGTCGCCGACCCATGGGTGAGGGTCCCCGGTTGGAAACTAGTCCTGGACCCCGGGAAAGCTGTCTGTGGCCCATACAAGCTGAGTAACATGTAGAAAGGACACATGTATGTTCAGAATGAGTTAGCATGGTATTTTGAGAGGCATCATAGCAGGTCAGTGCAAGTCAGTGCAGAGCACTGCAAGGTCAGTCAATATGAGTATGAGGAAGGGTCCGATGGAGGAGTTGGAGGGTCCCAGAATATCTCTTAAAGCAGGGGTGTGCAAATCGAGGGGCGCGACATTTTCTTGGGAGGAGGGGCTCGGCGCTTACAGTGGCCCCTCGCTCTTCCCCACAGCATTTAAATTAAATGCCGGAAATCGCGCGCAAGTCCTCTGTAAGTTCCCTTTCCTTGTCTCCGGCGGCTTCTGGCGACAGCAACGTGGCGTCACATGATGTGGCATTGCCATAGCAACGTGATATCACATGACGTCGTTACATCAGAACGTCGGAGACAAGGTGGGGAGGGGGGAGGGGGGAGCAGGGAAAAAGGTTGCGCAACCCTGTCTTAAAGCATTGTCTTGCATACAGATCAGAGGCCAAGAATGGATATGGATATCCGATGTGAAGCCGGAAATAAGACAGAAAAGACCGTTTCGGGAGAAGAAGGTGAGTGATGAAATAGCCGTCACTGTGTAACTCTTCCAATTACCTGCAACTTCATGCAGAGAAATAGCAACGCTTGTTTTTAACGTGTTAAGCGCCTAATGGGGAATTCAACTGCTGAGAGGTTAAGTGAGTTACTCACCAAACTCAGCGACGTTTCTGTGTCTCTGTGATAACTCCCCTAGGACATGCCTGAAAACCAGAGGTTACTCAATGTATTTTTGATAAATAGAAATATGACCTTCTGGGGAGGGGTACATAATGGGTACTGGGCCTGGTGAGGTGGGTATAACGGGTACTGGGCCTGGTGAGGTGGGTATAACAGGTACTGGGCCTGGGGAGGGGTGTATAACAGGGTACTGGGCCTTGGGAGGGGTGTATAACAGGGTACTGGGCCTGGGGAGGGGTGTATAACAGGGTACTGGGCCTGGGGAGGGGCGTATAACAGGGTACTGGGCCTTGGGAGGGGTGTATAACAGGGTACTGGGCCTTGGGAGGGTTGTATAACTGGGTACTGGGCCTGGGGAGGTGGGTATAACGGGTATTTGCCCTGTGGAGGGCGGTATAACGTGGTATTGCGGAGGGGGTATAAGTGGCACAGGAGCTCTTGCGATACAGAGTATCACTGTCCCTGGTTACAAACACTTCATGTCTCCTGCAGGTCAGGACACGCACGAAGGTGGTGCCCTTTGTGCCACCAGACGACGAGGCGGGCTACGAGGCGGACGACGAGGCATACGAAAAAGCGGGCGTCAAGTGGAACAATGAGGTGGGCTACAAGGCGGCCGAGGAGGCAGACGTGGTGTACGATGACCAAGGAGCATACGACAGGTGTGGCCGGATCTGCTGCTTCACCTTTTTTAGGCGGAGGAGAAGACCCCAGGAGCAGGTAGGAGAATACGAGAGGTGCGGACAGATCTGCTGCTTCACCTTTTTTAGGCGGAGAAGAAGCCGGGAGCAGGTAGCAGAGGAGCCAGGGCGTAGATACAGGGGTATTCTAGGGGCCCTGAGAAGTTGGTTTGACCGCAGGAGAGGCAGATAAGATCAGGAAGGCTGCGGGAGGGGCAGGTACTAGAGGGAGATAGGGATATTGGGCGTGAGAGGGTGAGAGAGAACAAGGAGCAGGGCCGGAGCACGGGTTTCATGCGCCCGAGGCGAAACTTAAAATTTGTGCCCCAGTTGTATAAAAAATAACAAGATAAATAAAATAATAAAATAAACAGTGGCGTAGCTATCGGGACTGCAGGGGGTGCGACCGCACCCCAGCGCGACGCAAAATAAAAACAAAAGGGCGCCAAAATACTGGATAAAAAAAAAGAATAATAATTTTAAAAAAAAGATAAATAAATTAGAAATAATAAGAAAAAAAATAATAATGATTATTAATGCGCCCCTAGGACCTTTGCGCGCTAGGCGACCGCCTAATGGCCGGCCGGCCCTGCGAGGTATGCGGGAGGAAAAGGGGTGAATGGGATAGATATGCAGGGGGATGGGGGAGCAGGTGAGTTATACACAGGGGCACAAGGGCCCCATCACCCACATCTCTATATACTGAGTGTGCCCCTGTGTATAACAACGCTGATCTGTGCTGCTCCATCTGATCTCACTGCGCAGTGATCCAGGGACCCTCCGATCGCCATTTAATGGGGTCAGGAAGGAATTTTTTTCCCCCATTGCACAGCAGGGGTTATGTTTCGCCTTCCTCTGGATCACAGCAACAAATTGCCCTTTGTGCATGAATTATCAGTGAGATCTTTATACACCCTGCATTGGTCTTCACTCCTTTGCTGCCGGAGGGGCCTGCAGTGCATTGCTCTGCATGTTACTATATTGCTCTGCAATGTGCTGCAGGCCCCTACCAGCAAAGAGATTCATTATTTCAATAAAATACTCTCTTTAATCCAACCTATGTGTAGTGTCTTTTCTATCCGTTGTATCTATTGCTAACAGCTCAGTGATTCTTCCCCAGGTCATTGCACTAGTGTCACGCTGCCAAGCCGGGTGTGAGGGAGATTTATAGGGTCACATATACACTTCTGCCAAAACACGAGTGCAAACAGGAAGCCCCTCTGATCTCATATCTTTTATTACACAAAACGGTATCTAAAAAGGTAAAAAGAACATACATGGGATTCTGCTACAAATATCTCTCTAATTACAAACCAATTAGCAAATCATTCAGATTAGAGTCGAGCGAAAAGAAAGGGTTAAGTATCTCATGTACAGTATATGCAGTGCAGGCTGTTCTGCGCATTACATGCAGGGGACAACGTTTAGGGGATATAAGTAATGCTGATCTCAGAGCTGACCGGCTGACCTGCTCTTCTGGCTGACCGGAGGACCTGCTCTTCTGGCTGACCGGCTTCCCTTCTTCCAGCTAACTGACCTGAATTGTGGCCCCTGTATCTCCCAATTAAACGTTTTATTGGCATATTCTTGTTTGACTCGTTCTATACAGACATTTTCTATATATTCATTGTGGGATTTGATAACATCTGTAAGATCTCTCAGAATATCACATTCTGTACGTTTGTGCTGAATATTTTTCCATTCTCAATTTACTTAATATTAGTTTTTGGCTTCAATTATTTATATCGAGCCCAAAATACCTTTATACAGGATGCTGTTCCCTTTATCCCACAAATGCTGCTTCATTAAAGCCCGTGGGTGGCACTTAATGCATTCTCAGACTTTTAGGCAACATCCCTAATTTCCAAACGTGGGATAAAATCTGTGCATATTTAAATGGTTAATTTTTCCATTTTTCCATTGTGACAAAATATCAATTTTCTCACTCAGACTACTAAATCCCTCCCCAAAAATATCCGTTTCACATAAAAGTGTGTGCGCGTCTCCTTCCGCCTAACTGGCACGTCGTCCTTACGGGCGCCACTCCTTGCAACTCCACGCTGCCCTCCAGTGGTAAAAGAAATAAGATACATTTACTGTACTCGTCTGGCAGCTGCTCCCGTATAAGGTGGGTAACTCTGTATTAGGGGTCTTGGTAGAGTATATTTTATACTTATGTCGGATAGATGAGAAAATAATATTCCTAACAGGTTATTGTGAGAGGCCTTGGATCTGATCCTATATGCACGCAGCCCTCGCCTCTCTGACCTTGAACACATACTTCAATCTGATTTTTTGAGACTTGAAACTGGATTTCCCAAAACAAACTGATTTTAAACACTGACAAGACTGTAACAATGGTATTTGGGACCAGAGCTAAATTGCTAAAGCTGCCAATGACAGAGCTTCAGATAAAAACCAGCTCTAATACCATCCTAGCCCCTGTTACTTGTTTGAAATATCTGGGCATATAGTTCAACTCCCATTTAACATTTGGGATGCACATTGATACCCTGACATCCAAATCCTATGCCAAACTAGGTGTACTTTACAGGAACAAATCCTCCCTAAGGCCCTCATGCAGTAAGCAGCGATAAGCCACTTATCACCAGTTTATAGCCAAAAAAGCCTACAGCGATTCAGAAAGCCCAGAGAAGCTGGCGATTAGAGCAAAAATAACCGGGGTTTTTTTGCCGGAAAATAAATAAATAAATAAAATCGGCAGACGCGCGGTGATAAGCCACTTTTCAGCACTGATCGCCAGTTTTTCAAACACGCTCAATTCTATAAGCCCTGATCAGCTTATTGCGGCTGATCGCCACTTTAAAATTGCTGTTTCTTCTCCAAATTGTCCCGCCACAAAAGTTGGCAAGAAGGTGGGGTGAAGCTGCGATGAAAATAACATGCATGTGTCCCAGAGCTGATATCCATTAATATCAGCACCAGAGACCCCCGGCATGAATCCGATGCATAAAAAATGCATTTACAGGCAACTTCATTACCGCCAAGGCAATGAAGGGGTTATACACCCGTGCCAGGCTTATTGTGGGTAGCGGGGGTGGGTGAAGGTGGTATTTGGCCCTGGGTGGGTGTTTAGGCCTTGCCAGGGGGTTGCAGGATGACTTAACCTCTTCTTTAACTTCGTGGTTAATACCGCTAAGGTAATGAAGGGGTTAACCCCTCCCGCTACCCCCCTCCCCCCCACCCGGTAGGCCTAAACACCCATCCTTGGGGCCAATACCCCGTTCATCCACCCCCACTACCCACAATAAACAAAAATACACATAACAGCACCACTAGCCACCTCCTAGGTCCCTAATAAACCATTACAATATTCATAAAACCATTATTTTGTTTACACCCAGGATTATTACATGGGATTAGGGCTATGTTATTCAGTGAGGGGTTGTATGTTTGTATTCGTAGGGACAGGCAAGGCCGGAGTCAGATGGGTTTCTCCTGCCTCTGTCCTCCCTGTCTCCTGACCCTTCCTGTAGCCGGACAAAGAAGAAGAAGCAGGCACACGGTCTTACTCAAAGGAGGTTTAATATGCCATAAAGTCCAACGTTTCGGCAGTCTAATACTGCCTTTCTCAAGGTGAAGGCTACCAAACACAAGAAAACAGTCACAATATATACCACCCCCCTGATACTCTCCCCGCTCTGCCACATAACCAGGATGTTGACGCCCCCTAGTGACGTCAGAGCTACCATATGGCGCCCCCTAGTGATGTCAGAGCTACCATATGGCGCCCCCTAGTGACGTCAGACGTCTAGGTCTAAATCCCTGGCAATACAGCATAGAGCTGTCTTGGAGGAATGCAGCCACAGCCACACCTCTCCCCAGACTGAACACTCCCCCATGATGACGTCAGCGTGACCCGCCCGTCGGGGGGAAGGGGGGGGTGTGCACCAATCAAGACTGTACTCACAGGGCTGGACAAAGATGTATCCGTCGCCATGGGATCAGTGTCAGAGCAGGGAGGAGTGACACACTCCTATAAATCACCCTGAAAGTGTAAATAAACCACACACCAAAATATTAATAAAGCATATGTGCACAAAACTAATACAGCAATATACTATTAAAAACATGTGACTGTATACTGCTGATGACATCAGTATAATCCTGCAAAGTTACCGTGAAATGCCACATAAGAATATGCAGTACATCAGTATTTAGAATATACTAGTGTGTATACCTAGTCAGAAATGGGTACACACAGCCAGGGGGGGGGGGAGAGAAGGGGGAGGGAGGGAAGGGAAAAAAACCACACAAAAAGGATAATTTTCCCAATAGGTAAGTGCAGAGTCCATGGATGGTGCAAGATCAAATATGCCTGTAGAAAGACAAAAAATTACCTTCTATTAAGGAAGCATTTTAAATTCTGTTGCTCATTAAGACCCATACCGTTGCTGGTATTTAAAGCATGTATCCAGAATGCTTCACGTCTCAATAAGAAAGTCTCCCTATCTGGAGTGAGAAAATGTGAAAAGATATAGTGCGCTACTACAATCAATAAAAGTGAGGTGATATAGTGATGTACAAAAAGAGGTGACCTTTAAACACGTAGAGTATATGGAACGTCTGCAGCTGTGGCACCAGGGATGGCTCAAATACCCCCTAATAGCAAACAGAAATACAAAAAAACACAGCGCACAACGCTCATAGTGCATTAAAAATTATATTAGTAACCACAAAATAAAGGTGAGTATTAAGCGTACATTTAGATAGAAAAAACAATCATTTCAGGGTTAATGTTACCCAAGCACCAACGGACGCCAATAGAGATGTCATGGCTCTCTCCTTCTCAATCCCTCAGCCTCGGGGGTAGGGCCTGGGTGGTCTTCCAATCGGTTAGCTGTTAGTACAGCCCTCAGCCTCAAGGTAGTACTTAGGAGGTCTCCAGTTCAGCTGAACAGCAGTACAGCCAATTCGCCGTGCCAAGCAATAATGTCTTTCACTGTTCCAGTCTCTGTAGCAGCGGAGCACACGCTGTGGGGCGTCTATTTTTAATTTTTATGATTCTCCCGCTTTGGGGGGTGACTGAATTGACTACCGGTAGTCAGACTGTTACAGACCGAGCAGCTCATGCATCTGTAGTTACCCTCATTATCTGCATGTATCAGGCTATCCGCCAGATTCCTCCCTCTTTTGAATGCCACCATTGGTGGTACACAGCAACTTTCAGATAATATATCATCATTTTGCAGAATATGCCAGTGTTTAAGACTGGTAGATTTAATAAAACCACCAGCTTGACTGTACGTAGTAAGCAGGAAGGAAAAGACTTGGATCACAACTATGAAAAAACGAGAACTGGAGGCTAATAGAAAAAATAACAAATTATTTATTGGGACATAACTAATTAAAAAGAGAAACCTCTCGCATGGTGCGCTTTATCAAAGAGTAGTTTCACTGGTCTTAATCAAACTCTTATATGGTTTACACCCTCAAAAGCACCGCCCACCTGTGTCCAGGTAAACACAAACCCCCAGGACACAAATTCCCTGTGAAATGAAACACAGGAAAGGGGCGTAATGCTCAGAGGGAAGAGATCCACATAGAGGGAATAAACAGGTAAAAAATTAATAAAAAAGACCAATCACATACAAAAGAAATATCAATAACACATATATATCAACTGTGGAAACATAAACATACACATGTCCAAATCTATAGTGAATATTCAATGTATATTTAACCCATTGATTTGTTAATTTTAATATCATAAGATGGCATATGAATGGTATATCATCAAACTCCTAGACACAATAGATATGGTTTAAAGGACATATGTAAAACACAATATTATTCTAGAAAAAAGTAAATATATAGTTAGAAAAAGGAAAACAAATAATAAATAATAAAGAAGAATAGATGCCAAAAGAAAATGTAGGACAATTGAATTCATTAATAAATATATATCTTATTTGATCACTAGAAAGCAGAAAAAAATGACAATAATAAATAACTTAATAAACAGACAATCATTATTATCATCGTGAGACGGAAGCATAGCAAGAATACTCATACAAAATGTTCATGAAAAATGTTTTAGATTTAAAATTTGTCCCTGAAGAAGCTCCTTTGCTGGAGGGAAACGCGCGTTGGACGCGCAATGTTGTCAGTCTCCTACTTGGAGCTGTTTTAATGTAGTGTCAGCAGTCTCCTGGCTCTAACTGTGTTGATCCCATTAGTTAGTTATTTATTTAATCCTTTAATTTTATAGCGAGTGTGCCTGCTTTCCTTGCACAGCACTGCCGTGTCTGGCAGGTCTATGCTGCAGTGTATGTACTAAGTGAACTTAAAGTGATTTGTTACCGGCGCTAACCACACCCAATCTGTGATAAAATAGTGCACAAAATTAAAATTCAAAATAAAATGTGTCAAGGTGATCACTGATCAAATTCTCAACCTTCCAGGAATGTGTACAGATTCCTTTCAATAGTAGCTTGTCCGGGATGGGAAGGGAGCGAAGATAGCAGGGATACACCATGAAAAATAAAAAATAAATGCATACAATAGTGTAATAAGTTCTTTTCAATCTGGATAAAACATGTATGTCTTGGCTCTATAGCAATGCCTACTTACAGCAGGTCAAAAGGTAAAAAGCATTGATCTACACAGCAGGTAGAAAGGTGTCAGGATCTTCAGGAACAACAGCCCAGGTTTACAGCATAAGAAATCAGCACCTCAGCTCAGACGTCAGTAGATGTGAGTGGATCAGAGACATGCAAAAGAAAGGCAGACCATAGTGTCGATCGTGCATAAAATTTATATAAACAAACAACAAATTTTAGGAATTGTACTCACATTGTGTACATAATCATAGTTCACATAAGGCTTTACTTGAGGCAAATGGAGTGCTGGTTCAGTGTGGAGCAGCTCACCGGGGATCTTCTCCTCAATGAATGCTCCTGAGGAAGTTGTCTAGTACGACGAAACGCGTAGAGCCACTTTCATTGCTGCAGCTGCTCTTTCTACTGAAGGCTTCAGAGTTGCTGAGTTCCCCCACCGTTTGCCTCCAAGACCGGATGCCGTCACCCCAACAGCGGATGTGACGTCAGACGCCATCTCCCACCCGGTCTGTTGTGAGTCTAAGGAGAAGATCCCCGGTGAGCTGCTCCACACTGAACCAGCACTCCATTTGCCTCAAGTCAGGGAGGAGGAGTCAGACTTCCAAATAATTGTTTACTAAGTCTTTAGATGCAGCTGTGCATGACCAGTCCATTAAGGCTTTTTCCTCATATTAGAGAGTCTACATACAGAAGGTCATTATTGCTCAGAGGGAAGAACGTAACATTTCTGAATACTTCACATCTGGAGTGGTCACCAGTCCTTCCAAGACATTGACCCCAAAACACATCTGCAACATTCATTAAGATCCTGCTTTGAACCCAATCATATTGGTCTGGCATGCATTAAAGCATCATTCGCACAAATCTGATTCCACCACCTCAGAGGACTTTGAGTACGATTGGATTCCGGACCAACAATCCTCACTACCAAGATCTTTGGACTTCATTTTTCTGCAGGTTTATATACCAGATAGTGCGCCAAGGACTATTTCTGTTTTCTTTCATTGTTTGTTTTATTTTTGTTTTTAAGCTATTGTTGTACTTACCTTGTGGATAGGTTTGTGGTTTTTCAATCCTTAGGCAGCCGTCTTCTCAGTTTGTTATATTAGTCTGTAGAATTCACTAGTTTATTGTTGTATCTTTGTAAGGGAATTCCAACATTTAGAGCACTTATCCATCATTATCGTGTATTGTTAAGTTAGGCTAATAGGTTAAGCGCTTAGTATATGTTTAGTTTAATTTTTTCTATCATAACATTTTTTATAGCGGATAAAAGATCCATAGAATCTCTCAGAAAAGAAGGCAGATTTTTTACCAGTGGCTGTAAAAAACCATCAATGTAGCGTGATAACCCATCTCCCAAAGATCCAATACTGGCCACAATGGGCCGCCCAGGAGGGCGGACAAGTGACTTATGGATCTTTGGGAGATGGTGGAAGATGGGCACAATAGGTGAGGCATTGTAGAGAAACTCATATTCCTTTGTGTTAAGTACAAATAGGGCCTTTCCTTCTTCAAGAATCTCTTTCAAAAGGTGTAAAAACTCACATGTGGGATCATATGTCAATTTTGTATAAGATTCAACATCCTCAAGTAATCTAAGTGCCTCTTCCTGACAATCTGAAGAAGAGAGCACCACAATGGCCCCTCCCTTATCAGCCTTTTTGATTGTAATAGACCTATCTTCCCTGAGGGCAATCATCTCCTGGAAGTCAATATCTGACAGATTCGTTTTATTTAAAGAGGGAACCCCCCGGGGTACAATACCCCTAGCCAATAACCTGAGATCCCTCTCAACCAGCTTCTCAAAGGTCTTAATATTATGATTGTTAAAAATTTGAGGGCAAAAGGTTGATTTCTTCTTAAGACCTGAGTGTAATTGCCCAAAGAAGCTGAATGAGGAAGGGATCTCAGGCTCCAAATCCTGATTTTGTTCATCATAAAGATCTCTAAGATCTGATAAAGCACATTGTTCACGAAATGAATGCAAATCCAAATTCTCCATTGAAACATCAATACCATCAACATTCTCAGCTAGACCTCTATCAGTGGAATATAGTGGAACCTCTGTTGTCCCTTTTCTATTAAAATATTTTTTAAGAGACAATTTGCGAATGAATTTTTGGAGATCAATGATGGTATTGAATAAATTAAAATCTTGGTATGGGGCAAAATTTAAACCTCTATTTAGAACCGCAATCTGGTCATCTGTAAGAGTCTTATGTGAAATGTTGATAACATTATCCACAACTTCTCCTATGCATATTTCTTTCTTTTGCTCGATCCCCCGGATCCCCCTCCCCCCTTCTCTTCTTTGATGATTTCCTTGTCCTCTTTCGTTTTTTGACTCCTTTTGAAACAAGGAGTATGAAGGTTTATCTTCTTTCCGAGAGGGCATCATAACAGATTTTTGTGAAGAGTCGGTTTCAGGGGAGGTAGATCTAACTCGCCAATTATCATCATCATCACAAAAGGAAACGCCTAGTGAACGACTCTCATAGTCAGAACCATCTGACTCAAAACTGGAAGCGTTTCCATGGCGTTTTAGGATGGATTTATTCGGGTTCTTGGAGTCACCTTGTTTTTTATTATTCTGATATTTAGAACCAGATTTTGGTTGTGGCTTTTGTGCGTTTGTAGTGTAGCGTTGCCATATATAAACTTGCTGCTTCTCATAGTCTATCTTGTCCCTATCAAACTTTTGTTGTTTCTTAATCATTAGAGACTTTTCCATAGCACCCACGTTGCTTAAAAGTGTTTGGTCATATTTAATAAAATTCTCCATTTTTCTGCAACCTTTCAATTTATCCTGTAGGACTTTCACATTGGCTCTCACTTTCTTTTTTTTAATTTAGCTTATACTTAATGATCAATTTGATTAGCTTAAATGAGCAATGATCTAATATGGCTTTCCAGTCATTCTCAAAATCTTTATTAATAAAGCCAAAGGACGGTACCTTTTTCAAGCGTAAGCCTCACGGAATCCTTTTAACTCTAGCATAGTTCTCAAGAGTGGTAATGTCCCACCAATACCTAATGTCCTGTGATAACAGTTTTTCCAATGTAAGGAAGTGGGTAATTAAGTCAGCAGGCTCTTCACAGATGAAATTAGCACCTTCATCAAAAACTGACTCTGCCCTCCTCTGACGGTGAGTGTCTCCACAGTTAAAGGCATAGGTATCAGTAACCCCTTCCTCATCCTCCACTTCTACATAATCTTCCATAATAAAAAACACACAGGATAGGAATAGCACGAATACTCACTCCAGAGAAATAAAAAAAAATGTTCCACAGAAAGAAAAAATGTGAATAAATAGATGCCACAAAAAATAAATAAATAAATGGTTAGAAAAAAAAATAACGATAGCACTCCAGTTCTCAAATCACCAATTAAGTGATTACATACATATTCACGGGGTATAAGCCTCTTCTTATAATGTCAATAATGAAAGTCTTAATTCCAGGCTGAGCAGCCGTGGCCAAACCAGCAATATGCGAAGCAGAGGAAAAGACCTCCCAGCCCAATGTTACAATCCTGGTAGATAGCGTGTATCACGCGCATGCTGTATTAACCCCCAGCAAAATGAATCCTTAGAGGGACCAAGGGCCCATCGTGTCCAGTGTTTTCCCGTTCAATGTGATCAAGGATTCATCACAGCTACAGTGCTTATTCCTACATGGTTGGTCTCCGATGTGCTGGGGGTTAATACAGCCTGCGCGTGATACACGCTGTCTACCAGGCTTGTAGCGTCGGGCTGGGAGGTCTTTTCCTCTGCTTCGCTTATGACTGTACGTAGTGGTAAATACAAGCCTGTCCTCCTTCTTATTTTTGGTAGCACTTACCTCTTTATCCAGTGCCCGGTCTAACACAGCAGGAGGATATCCCCTAGCCAGGAATCTACTACGTAGTTCTCCAATAGCTGGTTCAATATTATCCTTCCTGCTCGTGATTTTGCAGACCCGGACTTTCTGTGAAAAAGGTAATGCATCAATAAGAGAAGGAGGATGATGGTTATCTGCCCTTAAAATGGCATTTCTGTATGTATCCTTTCTAAAAAGATCAGTATGTAACTCCCCATTAGTCTGTGTAATGAGGACATCTAAAAAAGAGAGTTGCTGTGTACCACATCATCTGAAAAACACGGTGGAGGCAGTGATGGCATGGGCATGCATGGTTTACAATGGCACTGGGTCACTAGTGGTTTTTGATGATGTGAACGAAGACAGAAGCAGCCGGATGAATTCTGAAGTGTATAGGGATATATTGTCTGCTCAGATTCAGCCAAATTCAGTGAAGTTGATTGGACGGCGCTTCACTTTACAGATGGACAATGACCCAAAACATACTGCGAAAGAAACCCAGGATGTTTTTAAGGCAAAGAAGTGAAATATTCTGCAATGGCCGAGTCAATCACCTGATCTCAACCCGATCGAGCATGCATTTCACTTGCTGAAGACAAAACTTAATGCAGAAAGACTCACGAACAAACAACAACTGAAGACAGCTGCAGTAAAGGCCTGGCAAAGCATCACAAAGGAGGAAACCCAGCGTTTGGTGATGTCCATGCGTTCCAGACTTCAGTCATTGCCTGCAAAGGATTCTCGACAAAGTATTAAAAATTAACATTTTATTTATGATTGTGTTAATTTGTCCAATTACATTTGAGCCCCTGAAATAAGGGGACTGTGTATGAAAATGGTTGCAATTCCTAAACGTTTCATACGATATTTTTGTTCAACCCCTTGAATTAAAGCTGAAAGTCTACACTTCTATTGCATCTCAGTTGTTTCATTTCAAATCCATTGTGGTGGCGTACAGAGCCAAAATTATGAAAATTCTGTCAGTGTCCAATTATTTCCGGACCTAACTGTGTGTGTGTGTGTGTGTGTGTGTGTGTGTGTGTGTGTGTGTGTGTGTGTGTGTGTGTGTGTGTGTGTGTGTATATATATATATATATATATTTTTTTTTTAATGATAGGGATGTAAAGTAGGTTTGTAAATGAAAAAAAAAAATATGAAACCCTTAATACAGCTGAATCCCGTTATAACGCGGTGCTCTTGGTCCACATAATGAGCACGTTATAACCAGGATCGCGAAATGGTCGGCGCAATCAGGAAGAACGGTTCTGTGAGGACTTACCCGGCATCTGCAGCTCTCTCCACTTCATCAGGCTCCGAGGTGCTTACATACGCTCTCCCAAGCTTTCAATTTGACTGACTTTTGAGCGCAGGAGGGTCACATGACCCTTCTCTGATCAATGACAGCCCAACAGTGAATACATTTTATATAATACACATGCGGGAATTGAACCCTGATCACCCATGGACTGCACTGTGCAGTAGATGTTACGTTTGTTTATAGAGTCAGATTCATCACACCAATACTGTGGTGTAGCAGCTAGAGAATTGCACCAGCATATGAAAGATCATGGGTTCAATTCCCGCATGGTGTAGGGGTGTGTGTATATATGTGTATCAGCGTGTGTCTGTTAGCAATAATGCATTGAATATTATATAAAAATAAAACCTTGGAGATGTTTTTAAATCGGGAGCCACGCTCAGACAGCATTAAAAGCGGATTCGCGCTATAGCAGATTGCGCTATAACGGGGTTGAGCTGTACTAATATTTTGACCACAGGGTAAACGGGTTGGAGTAAGCCATGCTTCTTATCTGTACCAACATTAAATACCCAAGGGTTTAAAGATTGGTACATGTCTGGAGTGTTTATATCTAGCTAGCACCAACACTGTCCTGGGTTTCCATTACTCAATGCAATATAAAAAAATGTTTTTTTTTTTTTTTCAACTTTAAATTTTTATTGGAAAGTACAAATACAGCCAATGTTCCACAGCCCATTATTACATTTCCAGTTTTGTTAAACACATGTAATGACGCCTCGAAGACACATCCACTTAACACTTTACAAACAAGACCAGACGAACTTGACAAGGGGACAGGGAAAGAGGTTAGGGGTGGGAGGGAGGTGGTAGGTTGCCAGGCTCTGGTGCAGTTTTTTAGATATCTCTTGTTCAACCTTTTAGGCAATAGCTAAGGGTTTTAACTGGGACAGGTTCTTCTGAGGTTTCTTTCTTTTATTTGTTTTTCCCTATTCTATGACTACATGAAGGTCTGCTAACTGTGCGTCGCTGAGTCGTGTTGTCTAATCTGCCCTTAAAGGAGAACGCACCTAGTTTAATTAGTGCAAGATTGAGGTGGCGTCCACTCCTGGGATGTCTACCTGGGTCAACCATGGATCCCAGACCTTTAGAACATTTGTGCCGGAGTCATTAACTAAACTCGTTAATTGTTCCATCCGGCAGACATGCCAAATTCTGTTTTTGATCTTAGGGATAATTGGTATCTCCTGCTGTTTCCATAATGCTGCGATCTCACATCTTGTGGCTGTAGCAAAATGCACGATTAATTTATGCGACGCATTTGACAGACCCTGGATCCGCATGCCCAATAGGAACAGCCACGGGTCCAGGGGGATCTCCAAATCGAGAATCCGCTGAATCCAATCTCTGATTTGTTCCCAAATAGGGGCCCCCTTAGTGCAAGACCACAACATATGTCGGAGGTCAGCTGCTTCCCCACACTGTTTAGGGCAGAGAGGGGAGTAGCCTTTTACAAATTTCGCTAAGCGCGTCGGAGTGTAATACCACCTCATAAGGACTTTATATGCGTTCTCCTTTAATGTGGTGCAGATTGAGCTTTTCGCCGCCGCCTGTATAATTCTGTCCCATTCGTCGTCCTCTAAAGTCTCTCCTAGGTCTGATTCCCAGTGTCTCATGTAACTCAGTCTATTGTCAATGGGCGACTTCTGGCAGATCACTTCCCTGTACATTCTAGATGTGAGTCCCCTTGTGTCCGTATCTCTGGAACACAGCTGCTCAAAATTTGTTCGCGCCGGTCGAATTGGCGTTTTATTGTAGAAATCTCTGATCTGGAGGTACCTAAAAAATTTGTTTGGGATATTCTTAGAGGATTTAATTTGGTCAAATGTTTGTATGGTCGTTATGCCCTCCAGATCTTTTAGACGGGAGAAGCCCTTCTGAGTCCATATCAAGAAATTTTTGCTATTCAGGTCCGGAGCGAAGTCTGGGTTGCCCACTATTGGTGTCATTAATGATGTTTTGGTAGTCAAATTACATTTGAATTTCGTGGCCTCCCAAACTTATAATGAATTGACCATGGTCTGCAGCGGATTGTTCATCTTGCGTACCCCTTCTCTGGGTAGCCAGATTAAATTTCGGATTTCAATTGGTGCACAGCATCTCTTCTCCAACTCAACCCATCTCCGTAGGCTTGGGTCTGTGTGCCATTGGAAAATCTGCCCTAATTGGGCTGCTTTATAGTAGGCCTGCAAGCAAGGCACCGCTCACCCTCCGCAGGATGAATGGGACGTTTTAATATTCCTTTAGCAATTCTTGGGTTTTTCCCGTTCCAAATAAATTTTATAATTTTTGACTGGAGGGAGAGGATGTCCGCCTGTACCAATGAGATAGGGAGACTCTGGAAAAGATATAGCATCTTTGGGAGGAGATTCATTTTCACGCTATGTATCCTCCCAATCCATGAGATGCTCCCCTTCATCCAGATTCGGAGATCCTCCCCCAGCGTCTTTATGATCTTGGGGAAATTTGCTTTATATAAAGTTTTGTACTCCCTTGTGAGATAAACCCCTAAATATTTGATAGCGGAGGGTTGCCATTTGAACTGAAAATTGAGGTCAATCAGTTTTTCAACTTCTTTTGGTAGATTAATATTGAAGGCTTCTGATTTAGACTGATTGATCTTAAATCCCGAAATTTGGTTAAATTTGCCCAGTATGTTGAATACATTTGGGAGAGATGTGAGAGATTTGGCTATTGTGAGAATGACATCGTCCGCATATAGAGCGGCTTTGTGCATTTGGTCTCCCACAGGGATACCAGAGATATCTGGGTTATTTCTGATGTGTGCCGCCAAAGGCTCTATACATAAGGCGAACAGTAGTGGCGACAGCGGGCATCCTTGACGTGTTCCGCTTTTGATTTCAAACTGTTCTGAGGGGAAACCTTGATATCTCACTCTTGCTGTTGGGTTTTTATACAACGCCAGGATGGCCTGCAGGAGGCGTCCCAAATGCTCTCAGTGTTTCCGATAGGTAGGGCCAATCTATTCTATCGAAGGCTTTTTCAGCGTCCAGACTTAACACCATGGAGTGAATTTTTTCTTTTTGGGCCAGATCAATTAGGTCAATAATTCTCCTGGTGTTATCTGCCGCTTGTCTACCTCCGATAAACCCTACTTGATCCGTGTGAATTAACCCGGGAAGAACACTACCCACCCTGTTGGCTATAAGTTTAGAGTATATTTTGAGGTCCAAGTTAATCAGTGAAATGGGCCGGTAGCTCTTACAGTCTGCCGGGTCCTTTCCGGGTTTATGGATCACCGATATTGAGGCTTGGAGCATTTGTGCTGGGAATGAGGCCCCTGCTAAGATTTCATTGAATAACTTTAACATGTGGGGGGCTAGAATTTTTAAATATTTATTGTAATATAAGTTCGAAAAGCCATCTGGCCCTGGGGCTTTAGCCGGTTTTAGTGCTTTGATGACCCCAGAGAGTTCCTCCATCGTGAAGTCCGACTGGAGTGCCTCCCTTTCGCATCTCTTCAAAATGGGTAAATGTGCCTCTATTAAGAAGGTCCGTAAATCCTCCTTTGTTTTCGGATTATGGGTTACCTTATCTCCATTGTATAATATTTCGTAATACTTTTTGAATTCCCCTGCTATGTTCGCTGGGATGGAGGTAAGGTCCCCATCTTGGTTTCGAATTGCGTGAATGTGATAGTTTGGAAGCTTGTTTTTTTAGCTTATTGGCAAGTAGTGTGTCAGGCTTGTTAGCTTTTTCATAAAATTTCCGCTTGGACCAGGTCAATTCCTTCTCGGCCTGGGCGGAGAGGAGGAGGTTAAGACTAGTTTTAGTGGCTAGTATTTGAGTTAACGTGTGGGCATTCTTATTTTTTTGTGGAGGGAGGAAAGCTCTGCTAGCTGTTCCTCTAGCTTCAAAATTTTTCCCTCCCGTTCTCTTTTCCGTTTAGCGGCCAGATTCATAATGACCCCCCTGAGGGTAGCCTTATGGGCCTCCCACAGTCTGGAGTGCGTAGCCACACTCCCCTCATTCTCCTCGAAGTATTGTGTGAGCTTTTCCCCAATTTCCACCTGTAGGGCTGGGATTTTCAGCAAGATTTCGTTTAGTTTCCAGTTCGCTCTACTGTAGGTCTGTCTAGTGGGATTAGTGTGCACCGCAGCTCTATAGATGCATGGTCTGACCATGAAATATCATGGATCTCGGTGCGAGAGACCCCAGGGACCATTCTGTTGGATACAAGGAAGTAATCTATCCTGCTATATGTGTCATGTGGGTGTGAGTAGAAGGTGTATTCTCTCAGTCTCTGGTGTTGTTCCCTCCAGATGTCGAGTAGTTGGCAGTCACGTAACCCTTTTTTAATTGTTAGTATGTCAGATCTGTGTGTAATATTAGTGGATGAACATCTGTCAAGGTCCTCCCGTAGTGCCCTGTTCAAGTCTCCAGCGACAATGATATTACCTCTGGCCACTTTGTTGAGTTTCCCAAAGAAGGTAGAGAAAAAAACGGGGGCCGTCTCATTAGGGGCATATATTGTTGCTAGAGTAATTGGGAACCCTTGGATTGCACCTCTTACTATGAGGAATCTGCCCTCTTTATCTTTGAAAGTCCTATCGGGTACGAACGGTATTCTTTTATGAATTAGTATGGCCACCCCTTTTTTTTTGACTTTCGCGGAAGACAAAAAGTGTGTCGGGTAGTCCTTATCCAGGAATTTGGGGTAGTTGTCTTGAGAGAAGTGTGTTTCTTGCAGAAACAGAATTTCTGCCCCTTTACGCTTATAATCTCGGAAGGCGATTCTGCGTTTAACCGGGCTGTTAAACCCCTTAATGTTATGTGATACTAGCCTGAGTTCCTTACTCATTTAAAAGTATGAGATGACTTTGCTGCCGATATCTGTTCTTGATTGATGCACCTGGACCACAATCCCGACCTCCTCTTCTTCTCGAACTGCAATACCTCACTTCACCACCTACAGCAATACACAAGGGGGAGCACACAAGAGGGTACACCTGGGGGGACACAACAAACACTAGACAAGACAAAAGACAGTAGAATTCTCGTCGTCTCGGCGACGTCGCCTCCTTGACGAGATCACCGCCTTTGGGAAGCTGGACTCCTCTCCAACCGCCCGGAGGAAACGTGGGATGAAGTTCACTCACCCACCGCGTCCAGTCCCAAAGGACTTCACTAGGGCCCAGGAGATCCACCCTCCTCCCCCCTAGTGCGTGGCCCATGCGGATTTTTGAAGCAGGTCACTCCCCCCCACTCCTGCCTCGCTCTTCCTGAGCTTGAATGAATAAAACCTAACATATACTATGCATAACCAGAGTCTGTCCCGGCTTTGTTCACCCCTGTAGTGTATCAGGCTAATCCCTCGGTGTCATGGCCTCAGCAACCTGTGTTTCTTTGCTTCTCCTCCAGTTCTCGTCCCCCTACTTGAGGTCTGGTCCCCGGCCACGGTGAAGCTGTCACCAAATAAAGAAACTCACACCCGAGTGAAAGAGCGGTGATCCCCGACACCCCAACTACAGATGTCCAGTGATCAAGCAACCTGCGCTGAAACTGAATCCCTGGTGAGAAAATTTGCGGCCTACCTTTCTGATGATGGCGGCCCCCGACACAAGATGGCGAAGCAGCTCTAGAAGGCGGGAATCCACAGTGAACCGCAGGAGCAGGAAGAGAGCGGTGAGCGGGAAACAGGAGCGGGCGCACGCACCTCCGCACTGGTGAGAGACGTCTTCCAAAATGGCCGCCCCCCGGATACGCATCACAGCTGTGCCCCGGAAGGAGCGGCGCCATCTTGGAGGTGGCGCGGAACCAGCTCCCACCGGCGCGACCAGATGACGTCACCAGCAAGACCAAGGACAGCCGTAAGCCCATCAAGGCGTCCAGAATGCGCCGGATGACCCGCGCAGGCCTGGATTAGTCACCTCACCGGCCCGACGCGGGCTTTTTGAATTTTGAGTCTGGGAAGAATAGAAAGACATACGGGAAGGGAATTAGTATAGCGCCGTAGCGGCAGAACCATTAAGCGAGTAAGGGCAGGGTGAGTGATAGAGAGGGAGTTAGTAACAGGATAAAAGCAAGTAGATGAGAGGAAATAAGCCGAAGTGGAGACATTTAAGGAGACAATACTATAAGAAGGAGTAAGGAAGTAGACTTGAATTTAAAGTGGGGTAGGGATGCAGCAAGTAGTAAGGAAGTGGTAGAGGGGAGAGCAAGGAGGAGAGGAAGTAGGGAGCTAGAAAGAAAGAAGAATAAATGTGGAGAAGTGAGGAAATCAGAAAGCTATAGAAATGTGCAAGTTAGATAGTGGGAGTGGTGACTGGAAGTGGAGTGAAGGGGGACGTGAAGTAGGACTTGGTAGGTTAGGTATCAAAGGAGGTAGAGAAGTGTTAGTAGGTTGGTGAAGACAGGTTGAGTGGGAAAGGAGAAGGGAAGTAAGGAGCAGGGCGACACAAGGTTAAGATAGACAGATGAGATCGCTGGGGAAGGTTGAAATCAAAAAAATGTTTTAAAGCACTTTACTACATTTGTGAAGTAAGGCTTTAACCGAACATGAAAATCAGTATTCTGAAGGAGCAAGTCACTCGCTTTTTATAAAAAAAATTTTTTTTAAAACAGGATTGAAGCAGAGGGTCTCCCCAAGCTGAACCGCATTCATTTCAACTCTGGGACCCCCCCATTTCCCATAATACTTCCCTCCAAAGGGGGTGCCAGGCTATACGATAAAGGGGGTAACCAGGCTATACAATAAAGGTTACCACTGGAACGGTGGGCCCCTGGCAGCTACCTGGCACCATAAGCCAGGGGCCCGGCATTATAACATGTGAAAGTAAAAGTGTCCCATGTCTTTCCACTTTTCATAGAAAAATGGAAAAAATGTGTGGTGCTCTGAAAAAAAGCCTCAAAATATGTAGTACAAAAATTGTAACGTTCAATAAATGTATATAATGATTCCTGAAATGAAAACCCCCTGGATAATGGATAAGGGATAGCCAATCCATAGGACACAGAACAATCATGTATTAATCACTGCTCCATTGTAATCTGACCAGTGGGCTAGGGCCCCCACGAGCACTGTAGTAAGGGGCCACACAATAAAGTGTCCCAGCATATAATGTCAGAATGGAGAATGTGCTTGTGATAAAATAACTCACAGTTAGAGTTGGTAATGTCCTTTTGGCTGTCCAGGTTCCTTCTTTCACAGTAGGGGGCGTGCTTCTGTTTTTTCTGGATGACTTGACACGAAGCAAAAGGATAAAGCAGGCACTAATACTCGGGAAAGTAAAAAAAGGTTGAATGAAATCCAGGAGAGCGTGTGCCCATAAAAAAAGACTATTTTAATGGAAACCACAAAAAAAATACAGCTACATTACGGGGTACACAGACCCCCACCAACGCGTTTCGAGCCGCGTTGGTGGGGGTTTGTGTACCCCGTAATGTAGCTGTATTTTTTTTGTGGTTTCCATTAAAATAGCCTTTATGGGCACACGCTCTCCTGGATTTCATTCAACCTTTTTTTACTTTCCGGAGTATTAGTGCCTGCTTTTTCCTTTTGCTTCGTTTACACTTTTCATGTTCCTTGAGCCTAAGACTCATGAAACGTTCTATATGTAAGTTTTAGGTGAGATATTTGGGTAGAAATGCAATCATGTTGTTTGCAGGAGTTTGGGGGGGCAAAGATATGAGTAGTCTCCTAATTCTCCCTGGCGTGCAGGCATGATTTGCCAGTACGTGGGTTGAATTACACCAGGGCTGCCCAGTGACTCCTGATTTTCAAGCCCAGATATCCCAGTCCTATTTCCCTTACAGCTATGAGTCTGCCCAAGTTATCCTATGTATTAAAGTATGTTTTATTTCATTTGTGCTTTTACTATAAATGTCTATTCAGCCAGCTCAGGCATCCATATAGGTGCCGGGAAGTCTGCATAGACATCGGAGAGGAGAAGGGATGTTGAGAGGTGTCGGGGTGTGAAGTGGCCAGGGCAGGGCTTAGTACTGGGTCCGGAGAACAGAGACCCCCTGCGGGGAGGACACTCTGATCTGCCAGACTCAGTGGAGTCTGCCCAGTAGGTGGCAATGGGTTGACTAGGGGAAGCAGCAAAATGTCGGCGCGTTTTCCCATTGGTCAATCCGTATGTCCCGCCCACGGGTCATCCCGAGCCGGCTTAGCCCGTCCCCTCCTCTGGCGTCAGTCAAAGGACGAGCCCCTATTCTTATCGGTTGGCGGCAGGGTTTCCCATGCTCCAATTGGTCGCTCCTTCCTCCATGCTGAACATAGAACAGTGGAGGGTATGTAAGGAGAAAACCCCAGTCAGAGAACCAGACGATCTAGTGACTTGTGTCGATGAAGCTAGGGCGGACTTTTCAAAGTTGCTGTCACGAATACCAGAGCAACCGGCTTCGTTTTGAAGCTAGGAAAAGTCTGCCCTGCAGAGACTAAGTCAGACGTGAAGTTCAAGTTCTCATTTGGAACGTAGCGGTCGCGGCTAGGACCTGAAGCCAAAAAGAGGACCAGAAAGCCCGGGTGTATATCCCGGTCAGGTTAAGCGTACCGAAGCATTCGCCCTGCACCTAGTAGAGCCTAGATTTCACCCCCAGCAAGTGTGCTTTTAGCTGTATTTTGTGTATTCATTGTGTTGTACGCGGGTTTACCCGAATAAACTGCATTTTGTTCTTACCACCTTGTTTGCCTAGCGAATGATCCCGGTAAAAATAAGTGTAAAATCTCCTGGTCTCCCGTGAGAGACATTAGGGAAGGCCTAGTGATGTCACGGCCACGCCTCCCCGTCACGAGCGATCTAAAGTCCACAGATAGCTCAGGCGACAGGCGCGCACAACGCCATGTGCTCTGTCGCACACGCACTATATCACACAGCAGAAGCCAATGCCAATTATCGACTATGGGACATACTGTAGTATATGGCACAGCACCCCAAACCCACCTTAGCAACCTTGATACCCTCTACAATTCAATATGTCGCTTTGTCCTCCAATGCAACGACAACACACATCACTGCGAAATGCTCAAAGAACTAGATTGGTCATCACTAGAGTCTAGGCGCAAAGTTCATCTTTCCTGTCTTGCCTTCAAATACTTTCTGGGCAAGCTACCCAGCTACCTGAACAAGCTCCTCACCCCTACCACGTGCAGCACTTATCATCTGAGATCAGACTCTAACAGACTGCTCATGGTCCTAAGGTTCAACAAAGTATCCGGCCGCTCCTCCTCATAGGCCTTCATTATACCACCGGCGGCGGGACACGCGCGCTACCTCCGTGCGATGCGCTGCCCGAAACTTGCACTGCAGGCAGGAGGCATCGGGAGGCGAGGCCATGATGTCACGTGAGTGGTTCACACTCATTGGCTGAACCGCTCACATGATGCGGCCATCGCTCCAGAAAATAAAATTCTTGGATCTGTTCGAAAATTTGCGCACTTGGCCGCCTCGTTGGTCACCCATTCTTAGTGTGCGCTCATAGGAAAACTTTCATTTGTTTTGGTGGCACACAACGTTCTGCGCTCCGCCCGCTTCGGGTATAATCACGGCCTTACCGTGCACCCCAAAACTGGAACAACCTACCAGAGACTCTTGCAGATGCCACCAGTCTAAGTGCTTTCAAAACTAAGGCTGTCTCACATTTTAATCTGGTCTGTATGGTTACATGCGCCTATAATATATATATTATCTCTAACTGTGCATGCAATGTCTTGTATATAATGTATACCATGTTCACTTAATGTAACTATGGATTTGTAATCATGTATCTGGCATCATAACTCTGTGCCCAGGACATACATTGAGAGTAACCGCACATTTTCAAGTATTGCTTCCTTCCTGGTAAAACATTTTATAAATAAATAAAATATCCGAGGCCTAAGGAGCGAACACATGATTAGGAAATGCAGGAGGGGGGCGCAGGACCCTCCAGGACTGAATGGGTGAAAATCCCTCAGCTGCCCCAGGGACATCAACTTTAGGATTTCCTGTACAAGTGTACAGGCATACCCCGGTTTAAGGACACTCACTTTAAGTACACTCGCGAGTAAGGACATGTCTCCCAATAGGCAAACGGCAGCTCGCGCATGCGCCTGTCAGCACGTCCTGAACAGCAATACCGGCTCCCTACCAGTACCGAAACTGTGCGCAAGCGGGGAGAGTATAGAGACTGCTACACATGCGTTATTTACATCAGTTATGCGCGTATATGACGATTGCAGTACAGTACATGCATCGATAAGTGGGGAAAAGGGAGTGCTTCACTTTAAGTACATTTTCACTTTACATACATGCTCCGGTCCCATTGTGTACGTGAATGCGGGGTATGCCTGTACCACCTGATAAGATTACACAAATAATGCAATAAATTGCACCCATTTAAGAAATATAGCGCTGTGCCATTTGTTTAAATAGAGCTGCGTTAACGTTCTGCCACCGTTAACCTGCGTTAATAGATGCGACCAAATCTGTACATCATTTTCTTTTACACTACATTAAGGTGAGACTATAATTACACGTTTATAATGTGAGGTCTATGAGCTGAAAGCGCAGCTTAGTGCAGGGGTGAGCAAACTTTTTATGCCGAGCCCCCCTTTTCATCCATAAAATTTCTCGGGCCCCCCCTGCCTGATGTAATCAAAATCACATGAAAAAAAAAACCTTTATTAAACGGTATACAATATAAATCCAAATATGTCTATAAATACTTACATATTTCAACAGCTCGCGCTTGCAAAATTAGGCTGCGTCCACGCTGCCGCTGAGAGCGGTGACATCACCAACTCTCCAAGCCTGAGCGCAGGGTGTCCTGCATCATTTTGCAAACGTGGATCGGGGCTATTTGTGTGTGTGTGTGTGTGTGTGTGTGTGTGTGGCTGTGTGTGGCTGTGTGTGGCTGTGTGTGGCTGTGTGTGTGCATTGACTTCTGCTGAGTGCACTTCAAAGTCAGTTTTGTTTGTCTCCCCAAGCGCTGAGCTTGGGAGAGCGTACGTGCACAAAGGCAATACTTTTGGGGGGCATTCATCCACCTCTTTGCTACCTCCCTTCCCTCTCCCCCCCTTTTTGTTTCTACCTTCCCCTCCCTGCTCTTTGGCTTGCTATCCCCGATGTCATCCACACTCCTACCTACATTATTATTATTTATTTTTTTCCGTTTTCAATGTTTTCACAGTTTTTTTATTATTTCTGTACATTCATAGTGTGATTGATACAGTGGCAGCCGACCCTTTCCCTCGCAGAGGATCGCAGCGAAGCAGGTTGCCAGCGGAGGAGAGCAGGAACACAGCGCTATTGCAGGGCAGACACCGGGAGGGGCGTTTGACTTCACCGTGCTCGGGCGTGCTCCTCCCCGTACCCCCGAAGCCCCTGCGCGTGTGCGCACACACCATCACGAGGCCGCCACCTGCACTATCTTGTTCAGCCACCCGCACACATCTTCGGCTGCCCGCCCGTGCACATCTTATTGGCCGCCCATCGCGTACAGCTTTTTCGTCCTCCCGCGCAAAGCGTCTGCCGGCCCGCGCACCCAGATTTCGCCGCACGTCGCCTGCGCCCCCCTAAATCTTGCGCCTTATTGCCCCCCACCAGTTTGCGCACCACTGCAATACAACACACACTCTCTCAATCAATCACCACATACACACCACATACACACACACACAATCCCCCCCCACACACACACACACACACACTCCCCCCCCCCCACACACACACACACAATCCCCACACACAATCCCCACACACACACACACACACACTCAATCCCCCCCACACACACACAATCCCCCCCCACACAAACACACCCCCCCCACACACACAAACACACTCAATCCCCCCCCATACACAATCCCCCCCGCACACACTCAATCCCCCCCACACACACACACTCAATCCCCCCCACACAAACATACACTCAATCCCCCCCCATACACACAATCCCCCCCCCACACACACACACTCTCAATTCCCCCCCCCACACACACACACTCAATCCCCCCAATCACACTCAATCCCCCCCCCCACACACACACAATCCCCCCCACACACATACACACTCAATCCCCCCCCACACACACACTCAATCCCCGCCCCCACACTCAATCCCCCCCCCACACACTCAATCCCCCCCACACACACTCAACCCCCCCACACACACACACTCAATCCCCCCCACACACACACACACACACACTCAATCCCCCCACACACACACAATCCCCCCCCACACACACTCAACCCACCCCCCACACACACACTCAACCCCCCCCCCCCACACACACTCAACCCCCCCCCCACACACACACTCAACCCCCCCCCCCACACACACACTCAACCCCCCCCCCACACACACACTCAACCCCCCCCCCCCACACACACACTCAACCCCCCCCACACACACTCAATCCCCCCCACACACACTCAATCCCCCACCCACACACACACAATCCCCCCCCCCCACACACACACAAAATCCCCCCCACACACTCAATCTCCCCCCCCAACACACACAATTCCCCCCACACACAAACACACACCCCCCACACACAAACACACACCCCCCCACACACAAACACACTCAATCCCCCCCCACACACACACTCACTCAATCCCCCCCCCCCATACCTTGTGACCTTGAGCAAGTCACGTTATCTCCCTGTGCCGCAGGCACCAAATAATAGATGTATGTGTAGGGATGTGGTAGGAGCCTCATATGTGTGTTCAGTTGGTGTTTTGACTGTTCAGGAGAGTCATGTGGAGGTCTGCGCTGATGCAATAGCTGTGAGTCTGTGCAGCTCAAGGCAGAGAAGCTCCGTTGGGGAACTACAACTCCCATGAGCTCCTGGGCAGTCACCTGACTTGAGGAGCCAATCGGAAGGCTAGAATTACGGGAGGAGGAAAGGGAAGCGTGGGGGAGAGGCTAGTCAGAGGGGATCTGGAAGGTAACGGAGGAGGGTGTATGCGTGCAGGGGGTCCGTGACCCGCCTGCATAGGCTAGCTTTACCCCGTAGGCCCTTAGGAGAAACCCCTGAGCCACAGTAGGCTGCTGTGCTGCAGGGACGGCCATAGTGCTAGCGATCAGTCACCTTACTGTGTACACAGTTAGGGACAAGCGTGCGGAGCAGGTTTGCTGGTGAGCTGCTTGGGACCAGACAGCTGCACTGCGGACATCCCAGACAAGCAAGGATTCGGCTGATCCTTTTCCAAGTATTACCGGTCACCGCCGTGACCGGAAGGTAGTAGATACGTCAAGTGCACCAACACCGGTCAACAGGCGCTGATCCCGCCTTAGGCATAACTATTTGGAGACACTAGTGAGTACACACCGCTATCGTACTATTACACGGACACGGTGTGTGGGGCACGCGGTGACGGGATAGAGACACTCATAAGAGCGTGGCTGAGCCACTATTGTACAGGACAATATTCCCTAGGGGTGTGGCCGAGCCACTGATGTTAGAAGGACATTATCCGTTAGCGGTGTTAGGGTATGATAGAGTATAAGTATAGTGTTATAAGATAAGTGTATGCATATTGGGTTATTGCCACGGTTCATATAGAGTATAAGTTTATTATTGCACATAGTAAAGTTGGTTGCACGCATTGTATCGGTGTGTTTCTTGCCCAGGGGAATCTTACATGACGGTGATCCTGGGTAAGTGGAGGCGCTGCGCTAATAAGTGTTACCCCAGGCTCCCAGCTAGCGGAGGCTCAGATCTCCTGGAGCCGCAGGTGCGCGCAGTTACCCGAAGTCGCTTAGAGTGTCAGAAAAAGGGCTACAAATGTCTTTTTTTATATAGCGCCATTAAATGTACATAGCGCTTCCCAGCAGTAATACATGTGACAATCATATAAATTACAAATAACAGGTCATGGGAATAAGTGCTTCAGACATAGATTGTAAGCTCTATGGGGTAGCGGCTCGCGCCTGCAAACATTCTATGTACAGCACTGCATACACTGGCGGTGGAAACATTACTACTGTTTTATATCAGACCTGACTGCTGATATAAACAGGACTTTAAAATCAGTTGCGATTCATAGAAAACCAGTGTGATCTGCCTGGCTTCTATCTAGGTGACGCTAGAGGGTGAGAGGGTGAGAGGCTGGTGTTGCTGTTTAGGGGGCGGGAGAAGAAATCATGGCGCCCTCCTCCCGTGTGAGGCAGGACAGTGATAGCCACGCGCGGACCCCCCGGTTACCTGGCTGCAGGCAGGGCTTGCGGACCCCCCGGTTACCTGGCTGCAGGCAGGGCTTGCGGACCCCCCGGTTACCTGGCTGCTGGCAGGGCTTGCGGACCCCCCCGGTTACCTGGCTGCAGGCAGGGCTTGCGGACCCCCCAAATACGTGGCTGAAGGCAGGGCTTGCGGACCCCCGGTTACCTGGCTGCTGGCAGGGCTTGCGGACCCCCCGGTTACCTGGCTGCAGGCAGGTCTTGCGGACCCCCCGATTACGTGGCTGCAGGCAGGGCTTGCTGACCCCCCGGTTACCTGGCTGCAGGCAGGGCTTGCGGACCCCCCAGTTACGTGGCTGCAGGCAGGGCTTGCGGACCCCCCGGTTACCTGGCTGCAGGCAGGGCTTGCGGACCCCCCGGTTACCTGGCTGCAGGCAGGGCTTGCGGACCCCCGGTTACCTGGCTGCAGGCAGGGCTTGCGGACCCCCCCCGGTTACCTGGCTGCAGGCAGGGCTTGCTGACCCCCCCGGTTACCTGGCTGCAGGCAGGGCTTGCGGACCCCCCCGGTTACCTGGCTGCAGGCAGGGCTTGCGGACCCCCGGTTACCTGGCTGCAGGCAGGGCTTGCGGACCCCCCCCGGTTACCTGGCTGCAGGCAGGGCTTGCTGACCCCCCCGGTTACCTGGCTGCAGGCAGGGCTTGCTGACCCCCCGGTTACCTGGCTGCAGTCAGGGCTTGCGGACCCCCCGGTTACCGGGCTGCAGGCAGGGCTTGCGGACCCCCCGGTTACCTGGCTGCAGGCAGGGCTTGCGGACCCCCTGGTTACCTGGCTGCAGGCAGGGCTTGCGGACCCCCCCGGTTACCTGGCTGCAGGCAGGGCGTGCGGACCCCCCGATTACCTGGCTGCAGGCAGGGCTTGCCCTTGGGCACCCGGTCGGCCCCGCACACGGTGAAGGTGTGAGTGTCGTCGCTCAGCCGCACGGTGACGCCGCGCTCGGGCCGTACGTGCAGCACCCGGCCCTGCATCCACACCAGGCCCACCTCCAGCCCGCCGGCTCCTTTCTCCAGCCAGAAGGAACCGGGCCGCCGCCGCACGCATTCCCTCAGCCGCCCCGCTAACATCTTCACCGGCGGGGAGGTAACCTGGAAGCCGGGCCGCGCTGCAGGCCGATCTCCGGCGGCCGCCATGGTCGCCATGGAGACAGCAAAACTGGCGCGCCTTTTCTGACATTGACAGGGGACCAATCGCGGCTCCTGTACGAGAGCAGCAACCAATCATAGGAGAGGGGGGCTGGGCTGGTGACCCTGCATTAACCCCTTCCAGGCTGTTAGTGTGACAACCCTCTATAAAGACGTGTCTCTGTGTAATAAACCAATGTCAGAACAATACATGGCGCGCCTGTGTTTGTGTTTATTAAGCAGCAGTGTCACATATTCCAACATCTTTTTATAAATGTCAGGGGTCAAGTCTGCACTATGTCTGACCCCCATACAGGGGAAAGTGGTTCTTGGGTGAGCCATACTCCAGCTAACAGTAAACAATAATAATAATGACAACAACAACAAATATAATAAAGTTAATCTTATACTATATTAGTGAAAGCACTGTATGTTTGCCTGCCTGGATGTCCGGTGTCCCTAGGGGAAATCTCATTGGTCCCTTGGGTCGCCCGCCCCCGCACACCTCTCATTGGCCTGAGGCGGAGTGACGGCCCACACACACACACACACACACACAACACAGCAGCTCTATACACACACACACACACACACACACACACACACACACACAACACAGCAGCTCTATACACACACACACACACACACAACACAGCAGCTCTATACACACACACACACACACACAACACAGCAGCTCTATACACACACACACACACACACAACACAGCAGCTCTATACACACACACACACACACACAACACAGCAGCTCTATACACACACACACACACAACACAGCAGCTCTATACACACACACACACACACACACAACACAGCAGCTCTATACACACACACACAACACAGCAGCTCTATACACACACACACACACACACACACACAACACAGCAGCTCTATACACACACACACACAACACAGCAGCTCTATACACACACACACACAACACAGCAGCTCTATACACACACACACACACACACACACACAACACAGCAGCTCTATACACACACACACACCCTCTGTCCGCCCCCCTCCCCCCCCCCCTCACGTGCGCCATCCTGCACTGGCTCCGGACGGGAAGCGCGGCCCTCCTACCCCAGCCGCTCCCTTACCTCCCCGGCGCTACCACCCGCTCAGGTAAGTCACTGTGCGTCCCGCCTCAGCCTCAGGCCCACTGCGCGTCCCGCCTCAGCCTCAGGCCCACTGCGCGTCCCGCCTCAGCCTCAGGCCCACTGCGCATCCCGCCTCAGCCTCAGGCCCACTGCGCGTCCCGCCTCAGCCTCAGGCCCACTGCGCGTCCCGCCTCAGCCTCAGGCCCACACAGGGCGCTTCCTACCGCCGCTCAGCCAGACGCCACATCGAGCGGGCGCCGGGGGGGGGGGGGGGGAGCGTGAGTCTTAGGCCCACACAGGGCGCTTCCTGCAGCCGCCTGCACGCCTCACTCAGCAGGACGGCACATCGGGGGACCAAGCGGCCGCCGGGGGGGGAGCGCGAGTCACAGGGAACGGGGGGGGGGGGGAGTCACGGGGAACGGGGGGGGGGGGAAATGCCCATACATAAATTATGACAATACATATGCCCACCGCTCTCCACCCCCCCCCACTCCCCTTTCTCCCCCCCCACTCCCCTTCCCCCCCCCCCCGCTCCCCTTTCTCCCCCCCGCTCCCCTTTCTCCCCCCCCGCTCCCCTTTCTCCCCCCCCGCTCCCCTTTCTCCCCCCCCCCCGCTCCCCTTTCTCCCCCCCCCCGCTCCCCTTTCTCCCCCCCCCCGCTCCCCTTTCTCCCCCCCCGCTCCCCTTTCTCCCCCCCCCGCTCCCCTTTCTCCCCCCCCCCCCGCTCCCCTTTCTCCCCCCCCCCGCTCCCCTTTCTCCCCCCCCCCCGCTCCCCTTTCTCCCCCCCCGCTCCCCTTTCTCCCCCCCGCTCCCCTTTCTCCCCCCCCGCTCCCCTTTCTCCCCCCCCGCTCCCCTTTCTCCCCCCCCGCTCCCCTTTCTCCCCCCCCCCGCTCCCCTTTCTCCCCCCCCCGCTCCCCTTTCTCCCCCCCCCCGCTCCCCTTTCTCCCCCCCCCGCTCCCCTTTCTCCCCCCCCCGCTCCCCTTTCTCCCCCCCCCCCGCTCCCCTTTCTCCCCCCCCGCTCCCCTTTCTCCCCCCCCCGCTCCCCTTTCTCCCCCCCCCCCCGCTCCCCTTTCTCCCCCCCCGCTCCCCTTTCTCCCCCCCCGCTCCCCTTTCTCCCCCCCCCCCCGCTCCCCTTTCTCCCCCCCCGCTCCCCTTTCTCCCCCCCCCGCTCCCCTTTCTCCCCCCCCCCCGAAACCTTTACAACAAATACTCACCTATTGTTCCACGAGTTATAAATAATACTACCTATTACGCATTTACATCCCGGGCAACGCCGGGTCTCTCAGCTAGTAAATAATAATAATGAAAGATGAATAAATAAATCCTAATGAAAAAGAAATAAGTAGCACCAAACATAATGACAATATTTGTTTGATGTTAACATTTAATAATATGTAACGTATAAAGCACCAAACCCCTACTCTCTCCACCAGAAGTACAAGGCTAATTTCATTTAAAATAGATTTGAAGCAAAAGGTGATACTGTGCTCATTTGCATGTCATTTCCCAGAGTCCCTGGCTGCAGTGGAAGCTGTATGGGATAATGGTGAAAAGCAGGGTTGCAGACCTGTCTGAGACATGTGAATGTGCTCACAAGGGAGATTGTTATTTCTCTTTAGTTCATACTGTAGTCATTTTTAGAGCAAAGATCAGCAACATTTTGCCTAAGACGACATTGTTTAGGATATTTACTAAATTGTACTAGGCCAGCAAGGCACTTTACAATGCTGTACAGTAACTAAGGCCCGGGCCATAGAGGGGTGGGGAGAGCGGATGCGCGCTAACGCTGAGGCTCTCCTGCTTAAGTCAGCCCGATTCCACGGAGCCAGCGTGCGCGAAGGGAGCCGGGGGGAGGTGGTTGGAGGCGGGGCAGTGACGTCGCTGGGCCAATCGCCCGCGATGCACTGACGTCAATGTCACGGCGCCGTGACGTTGACGCTGCTTAAGGCTGATTGGATGTTTTCAGCCGACAGCACGCTGAAAAACAGCTTGGCGCTCGGCTGAAAACTCCAAAGCCTGAGCACGCCCGCGGACGCTCACATGAGCCCCCTCTCAAGGCATCCTCATTGAGGATGCAGGGGCTCAGCGCGGAGCGTCCGCACGCCTCAGCGCTGCTTGTCCTTCTATGGACGCAGCCTTAGACTTCTTACAGACTATTCACTTGAGTGGACCATAAAGTGTCTTATAGAGGGAACTCTAAGGTGTCTTAAGATGCATTAAGATATATTATGTATGGAAATCTTTATTTATATAGCGCTTTATAAGAGAGGCAATACAGTACAGGGAATTATAGTACAATAAGTGCAACAAACAAAATCAGACAATAGGAAAGGAAATCCCTGGCCTGCAGAGCTTACAGTCTTAATGCTAGATCCATGGAACTCTGTTGTGTTTACGCTAATAACGGGACATTCCTGAAATTGGTACCTGACCCTGTGTGGAAGGCAGAGACACAGGGGCAGTGCCTGCCAATATCATAAAGAGCAGTGCACTTCCTATTTAGTAGAAGTGTGTGTCAGAGTTAAGAGTTCAGTCCAGAGTTAGAGTCTGCTGAGTCTGTCACCTGGCTGGCCCAGGGTGACAGAGAGAGCCTATATCAATTGGCCGTTGGAGAAGGGGAGCCATCAGCCTCTGAGTAGAGCTGATGCAACCTTACTTAGGGAGGTGGACCAATTCCTCTCACCCTGTTTAGGGGGCGAGGGAAGAGCTAGCCCCACCCTGGGTGCCCTTGACCTGGGGTGGTGGCAGGGACACAGAGACCATCCTGAGGGAGAGCAGTCCTGTGTGGAGGAAGACACCCTGTACCTGATTGACAGTCTTGTTGCTGCTATTCTGCTGCTGTGAATAAAGAGCTGCGGCTGCTTTTAAAGATATACAGTGTGAGACTGGAATCTCTCATCCCCGGGGGGGGGGGGGGGGGACGACTCTCTGGAAGGATTCCACCCGTATTCCTGGGGCTCAGAGATGGAGGTGCTGCACCATTAAATGAGACGAAGGCATTCACCCCAGAAACCTGATCCTATCATCCCCCATACCATCGCGGGAGACTCAGGCCCCCCTGTTGCCAGCAGGTATGCACCACACTCAGACACGTAGCCAGGCCGTAGTACAGAGGAGGGGGCCCGATCTGCGATTGGCCCAGGGAAGGGGGGCTACATTGGGAATGGCTGTTACTTTTCTTCATATTAATGGGTATCCTCAAAGCTAATGATATGCCAAAATGACGTCCATTAGCAAAACTACAATTGTTTCTTCACTTTTTCTGCTTGATGAATAGGGTGACCAGATTTCGAAAATGAAAAACCGGGACACCTTAAAAAATAATTTATTAAACAAATTACATCACGTGACACCTCCTGTTGCCATGACAATAAGACACTCTGATGCCCCTGCAGTGTTAGTGTGTATAGAGGTGGGGGCTTTGCTTGGGCCCTTCAACTCTTACAGCCAGGGCATTATTGGCCAGGAATGCCCAGTTTGGAGGGGATTACTACTTCAAAATGTATTTGATTCGTAACAACATCAAAAAACTGTAATACCAATAACTAACAACCACAGACAATGGTAATCTAAACCATCAAATAAAATGTCTACGGCCCTTGTTCAAGCATGTTTGCGGTACTTACCAGATAAATCAGTGCCTGCAATCCACGACTGTATCCGCCTCTCCGAGCGTCTGTAAGCAATCCAGCGTTCCTGGTGTGTGGCTGAAGAGGTGAGGGACTCCCTCCTCTCAAACGGAAAAGAAGAGCAAAAAATAGAGTTGGAACATACCTATCATACAGGGATGAGAGAGAGAGACAGAGAATGAGAGAGAGACAGAGAATGAGAGAGAGACAGAGAATGAGAGAGAGACAGAGAATGAGAGAGAGACAGAGAATGAGAGAGAGACAGAGAATGAGAGAGAGACAGAGAATGAGAGAGAGACAGAGAATGAGAGAGAGACAGAGAATGAGAGAGAGACAGAGAATGAGAGAGAGACAGAGAATGAGAGAGAGACAGAGAATGAGAGAGAGACAGAGAATGAGAGAGAGACAGAGAATGAGAGAGAGACAAAAGTAATGTACTGTATAACCATTAAACCGTACCCCCTAGTATTCGTGTAATCATTGTCCCACACCCCCTATTACTCACGCTTTGGCAATACTGAAATGTTCTTTTGTCATGCCAACAAAGCTGATTTTGATTTGAGAGACACAGAGAGACACAGAGACACAGAGAGAGACAGAGACACAGAGACACAGAGAGAGACAGAGACACAGTGGCCTATTCAGTAAGCGTCGATAAGGCTGCGTCTATAGCAGGCCTGCACAACATAACGCCCGCGGGCCGCGTGCGGCCCGCCCGGCCTCTCTGTGCGGCCCGCCCGGCCTCTCTGTGCGGCCCGCCCGGCCTCTCTGTGCGGCCCGCCCGGCCTCTCTGTGCGGCCCGCCCGGCCTCTCTGTGCGGCCCGCCCGGCCTCTCTGTGCGGCCCGCCCGGCCTCTCTGTGCGGCCCGCCCGGCCTCTCTGTGCGGCCCGCCCGGCCTCTCTGTGCGGCCCGCCCGGCCTCTCTGTGCGGCCCGCCCGGCCTCTCTGTGCGGCCCGCCCGGCCTCTCTGTGCGGCCCCCTCTGTACGGCCCGCCCGGCCTCTCTGTGCGGCCCGCAATGAGATTAAAAAAAAAAAAAACTTAAAAAAAAAAACCTTCAAAAAAAAAAAATGGCAGCGATTCCCCGCGGTCCCGGGGGTGATGTGAGGTGCATTGAGGTGAGGTGCAGGGGAGGTGAGGTGTAGGGGGTGAGGTGCAGGGGTGATTGGAGGTGCAGGGGGGGGTGATTGGAGGTGCAGGGGGGGTGATTGGAGGTGCAGAGGGGGGTGATTGGAGGTGCAGGGGGGGTGATTGGAGGTGCAGGGGGGGTGATTGGAGGTGCAGCGGGGGGGGTGATTGGAGGTGCAGGGGGGGGTGATTGGAGGTGCAGGGGGGATCATTGGAGGTGCAGGGGGGATCATTGGAGGTGCAGGGGGGATCATTGGAGGTTCAGGGGGGGTGATTGGAGGTTCAGGGGGGGTGGTTGGAGGTGCAGGGGGGTGATTGAGGTGCAGGGGGGGTGATTGGAGGTGTGGGGGTCATTGGAGGTGCGGGGGGTTATTGGAGGTGCAGGGGGGGTTATTGGAGGTGCAGGGGGGGTCATTGGAGGTGCAGGGTGGGTCATTGGAGGTGCAGGGGGGGTCATTGGAGGTGCAGGGGGGGTCTTTGGAGGTGCAGGGGAGGGTTGTTGGATGTGCAGGGGGGGTTATTGGAGGTGCAGGGGAGGGTTGTTGGAGGTGTAGGGGGGGTGATTGGAGGTGCAGGGGGGGTGATTTGGAGGTACAGGGGGGAGAGTGATGTGAGTTGCAGGGGGGGAGAGTGATGTGAGTTGCAGGGGGGGAGAGTGATGTGAGGTGCAGGGGGGGAGAGTGGTGTGAGGTTCAGGGGGGGGAGTGATGTGAGGTTCAGGGGGGGAGTGATGTGAGGTGCAGGGGGGAAGAGTGATGTGAGGTGCAGGGGGGAAGAGTGATGTGAGGTGCAGCGGGGGAGAGTGATGTGAGGTGCAGGGGGGAGAGATGGGAGGTGCAGGGGGGGAGAGTGGTGTGAGGTGCAGGGGGGGAGAGTGATGTGAGGTGCAGGGGGGGAGAGTGATGTGAGGTGCAGGGGGGTAGAAGGATGTGAGGTGCAGGGGGCGTGGGATGTGTGTGGTGTGCAGTGGGGTATTGTGTGTTTGTGGAGAGGGAGTATTATGTGTGGGTGAGGGGGAGAGATGGGGGTATGAGAGATAGATGGGGAGTATCGCAAAGGTTGATAGTGAGGGGTTCTGGGGGAGATATGAGGATGATGATGAGAGGTGCTGGAGGAGAGATGATGATGATGATGATTTTACCCGTGCGGCCCAAATTTTTTTTCCTTGGAGCATTTTGGCCCTTCTCGCTTTACGAGTTGTGCAGGCCTGGTCTATAGTATTTCAGAAGGAGGGAAGGCGCACACACGCTGCAATACACTTGCTGAAGCCTGAGCTTTTTAATGGCTTTGCAGGGTATGCAGCGGGCGCGATTTGGGGGCGTGGCAATGAATATTTGGAGGCGTGGCAATAACGTTCCGGCGCGGACGTCACTTCCCTACCTCACATCCCGATCCACCGGCATTTTTTCAGATGCAGAATCTGAAGCACTGTGCAGACAAGAAGAAAAATGCACACAATGCGCACCAGAGATTAAAATATAGTAAATTATTTATTAATAAAACAAGAAATAACCGAGGGGATCCAACCCCACCTCAGTACATATGCGTCACAGATCCGGGTTCGGTTACAATGAACACAAACCACATGAATAATCAAATATAACTAAATGAAACTAAATCTATAAACAACATGACAAACGGTATATAAAATAATAAAAAGGAAGACAGTGTTCAATAAAACGGGATAAAGGAATCCTGGATTGGCTAAAAATATAGCTAAACAGCTGCCTGAGGCTGACAGGGGGAGACGGAGATTTACACTGAAGCCCAGAGCGGGTTCCGCGGCGAACGTATTGGGATCCGGACCGCGCCACCGCAGAGATGTTACCACCGCCCGAGCTCCCTGCAAACGCCATCTCGGCCTGTCAGAATACGCGCAGAGTGACCTGTCGTGACACGTCGGTTTATGTGTCTTTTTCAGTACAAAAACTTGTGATCAAACTTACCAGAGTGCTGTCTCCTGATCTCGTGCTTCAAACGGAATCGTGTGGTTTATTATTGCTTTATGGGACAAGCACCCAATTTTTTCTACATGCAACTGGAGTGCCGGCTGGAATATATATATATATAATTATATATATGCCAGGCCAGGACGCAAGATGCAAAACCTGCGCAATACTCTACACAGCGGACACAATACAAATACCACACAGGAATCGGGAATACAAAATCAGAGGAAGGTTCACCTGTTCCTCCAGCAATGTCGTGTTCCTCATCATGTGCATGAAATGTCCAGGGGGCTGCTACTACATAGGTGAGACGGGGCAGGGGCTAAACAAGAGAATGAACCTGCATCGCACAGCATCACACGCGGAACAAGAGACAGTCCTGTCGGCGAACATTTCTCTGACTCTGTCCATAAGATGGACGATCTGGGGGTTGCCATACTCAAAGTTAATCTTAAAACACCGAAATAGAGATGGTTGCACGAATAGAAATATATGCAACTGTTCGGGACACTTAGCGGTGGCCTAAACAGAGATCGAAATTTTATGAGTCATTACTGACACAAGTGAACTCTCTTCCCATGAGCGCTAAAGGCCATGTCTGTACATACTGTGCTATATGTATGCACACACAGCTGTCTCTTACACATACAAATACTCCTTGTTTTTCCATCCCTATACACCAATAGGGACCACATAGTATCTACACACACTTTTAGTTTTGCTACAATCTCTCACATTTCCACACCTACCCACACAATTTATATTAACTCCCACTCCACACACACACCTTTTGTAAAGCACTGTATAAACTGTGGGCTCTCCATTCATTTATATTCACACAGATACACACACACACACACACACACACACACACTCTTACATCACTAACTTTCAGGAACCATTTAACACCTCTAGCCATAAATCACATTCACACAAGGGGGGGGGGAGAAGAGACAAGCACAGATAACATTCCAAGAGACACTGTTTTTAAGTATACCCTTTGCTTGCTTCATTCATTGTAACACCGCCAGAAGAAGAGATCAGCGTATCTCGAAAGCTCGCACAAATAAAAGCATTTGGTTAGCCACAGAACGGTATAGTCTATTTATTTTTTGATTATATATATATATATATATATATATGTGACACAAAGTATACCGCATCAACACAGTGCGTCACTGTTGCCCAGAAACTGTCTTGATTTATGATATAATAACAATGGACAGTGGTGCTAAAGGATAATGGATATGTATTACAACGAAAAAAGCATCCTTATGAAGAAGCACACGGGCATGCCAAGAAAGTGATAACAATACAAATGTATTACGGCGGGTTAAAAACAAGGGAAGAAAAATTGATAAAAGAGGAGGGGGACTCACATCTACCAAACATGTATTCCGTGAGGCAAAGAACAGCAAAAGTAATCACCAGCACAAGCAGCTCTGATCCAAGCATGCACATATACCTCTACACACAAGCAGCTCTGATCCAAGCATGCACATATACCTCTACACACACAAGCAGCTCTGATCCAAGCATGCACATATACCTCTACACACAAGCAGCTCTGATCCAAGCATGCACATATACCTCTCCACACAAGCAGCTCTGATCCAAGCATGCACATATACCTCTCCACACAAGCAGCTCTGATCCAAGCATGCACATATACCTCTACACACAAGCAGCTCTGATCCAAGCATGCACATATACCTCTACACACAAGCAGCTCTGATCCAAGCATGCACATATACCTCTCCACACAAGCAGCTCTGATCCAAGCATGCACATATACCTCTACACACAAGCAGCTCTGATCCAAGCATGCACATATACCTCTACACACAAGCAGCTCTGATCCAAGCATGCACATATACCTCTACACACAAGCAGCTCTGATCCAAGCATGCACATATACCTCTACACACACTGCAGCTCTGATCCAAGCATGCACATATACCTCTACACACAAGCAGCTCTGATCCAAGCATGCACATATACCTCTACACACAAGCAGCTCTGATCCAAGCATGCACATATACCTCTACACACAAGCAGCTCTGATCCAAGCATGCACATATACCTCTACACACACTGCAACTCTGATCCAAGCATGCACATATACCTCTACACACAAGCAGCTCTGATCCAAGCATGCACATATACCTCTACACACAAGCAGCTCTGATCCAAGCATGCACATATACCTCTCCATACAAGCAGCTCTGATCCAAGCATGCACATATACCTCTCCACACACTGCAGCTCTGATCCAAGCATGCACATATACCTCTACACACACTGCAGCTCTGATCCACGCATGCACATATACCTCTCCACACAAGCAGCTCTGATCCAATCATGCACATATACCTCTACACACAAGCAGCTCTGATCCAAGCATGCACATATACCTCTACACACAAGCAGCTCTGATCCAAGCATGCACATATACCTCTCCACACAAGCAGCTCTGATCCAAGCATGCACATATACCTCTACACACAAGCAGCTCTGATCCAAGCATGCACATATACCTCTACACACAAGCAGCTCTGATCCAAGCATGCACATATACCTCTACACACACTCCAGCTCTGATCCAAGCATGCACATATACCTCTCCACACAAGCAGCTCTGATCCAATCAAGCACATATACCTCTACACACAAGCAGCTCTGATCCAAGCATGCGCATATACCTCTACACACAAGCAGCTCTGATCCAATCATGCGCATATACCTCTCCACACAAGCAGCTCTGATCCAAGCATGCGCATATACCTCTACACACAAGCAGCTCTGATCCAAGCATGCACATATACCTCTACACACAAGCAGCTCTGATCCAAGCATGCACATGTAACGGGTATTCCCCCACCCAATCGCAGATATGGTGTAGGTGCAAGGAACATATATTGTTACTCAGGTGTGGTGCATAACCTGTTGGCTCACAGGAGGGCTGAGCTTCCGCCACGGGGAACCTGGGGCAATTATACTAGGGTACTCACTTACAATGATGCAGCGCCTCCACCTGCGATGGCTCCCACCAGAGGGGGAGTAGTTCCTCGCAGGACAATCAATAATCACATAGACAGCATGTATATTAACTAATGACTTTACTAACATGCATAACAACTCATCACACTCATAATGACATGTGTCCCTCTCACGAGGAGACACTAACCGCGACGTTTCGCAGGACGATTCCCCCAACACTAGGTGATCCCACCCAGTGTCCCAAGAACCCCACCCAATGTCCCGTACTCCTACAGAGATAGTCAATGGGTGACTGCGCAGTCACTATTTAAGCTAAGGGCCCGTTGGTGCACTTTTGTATTAGATAGTACCTGCCGAGCACTCCGGTGTGTGATGAATCCGTCTGATCCTCCAACCGAACTCCTTGCACGTGCGGACCTGCAACGGACTTCTCTGTGAACCCCAACGTGGGTCCAACCGCTCCCACAGGAACAGCAGCAGCCGCTGTGTCCCTATCTATATAAGTGGTACTAACGTGACAGGAACCCTAACCTAGGGCCTGTCCCTGTAATACAGCAACCTGCAGTGGCTTGGGGAACTCCTATGGCCGGTAGGGGGTAATGACCTGTCCCACTCCCCTAACTACCCAAGTCCCTTCGGTAAGTGATCTGGAATGGACTAGAGTACTCTTCCATGCAGTACTTGGGCGTCTACCTACTGTTGGCTAGCCTAGTGCAGATCCTCTCCAGAATTCCTGACCTCGTTAACAGGCTATCCCTTCAGGCATCCTACCCCTAGCGCTACCTCAAGGTGACTAGAACAGCTATAGCCCTTCTCCAGACCCACTACTCTCTGACTAGTCCCAGCGCCTACCGCAGCAAGCTGTAGCTCACTGGGGGCTGCAGCCAACGTGCTGCGCAACAAGGTGCCTGTCTGTCAGACCTCACAGCACTAACAGCCGTGACTCTGACAAGGCAGCACTCTACGCTAAGGGCAGCGTCCCTATCTTGGGCCTCCCTAAGCATTTACCCACTAAGCTAGTGGGGAGTTGGGCCTACCTGGGGTGTAGGTACCTATATGGGGCAGGAGCTGCACTCGCTCCCCGCACCCTTCCTTCCCTCACAGCTCCCTGACTCCAACTCACTTAACTGATCACTATCAGCGTATGCAGCAACACCCTGCAACTTAACACTAAGTCTGCTGCTGCCTTTCTTTCCTTCTATTCCCCAGCTCCCACTAATGCAAGTGACAGGGTCCCTAACCTGAGGGCTGTCCCTGGCAACACTCACTTTACTGGGGAGCTGAGCTATCTCGGGCCCTGGGGATACTGGCCTAGTACAGGGAGTCCCGGACTCCTGTACCCTACCTCCTTCCCTGGGCTGCTCCGGTCTCTGACTGACTAACGTGGGCTCAGCGCGCGAAATGTATCTCTTTGCCTGCCTGGCCTTCCTAAGCCCTATTGGCTCCCTGGTGTCACATGGGGCATACAGAGGCTCATGGGGCCTGTAGTCCCTCTCTAGGGCCCTCCCTAATAGGCTCTGGCTTCGCGGGCTTTTCTGCCTCTTCCCTGCGCATGCGCGAACTATAGGGGGCTGCCTTGACTCCCTCGCGCTACCTCTCGCCAGCCGCCGGGCCCGTAGCAACGCGATCGCGGCCCTAGCGACGGCCCGATCGCGTCCCCGGCAACCGGCATGCACTAAGGGGCAACGCGCTACTCCCCGCTCCAGCCCTACACTCGCGCGACCACTACGCCTGCGCGAACTAACGCGCAATGGTGGCGCCCTAACCGCCCGGCTCCGAGAGTGCCGGGATTCCCGTGATGCGCGTGCGGCCCTGGCAACCGGCCGCACGCGTCCCCAGCAACCCCCGAGCCGGGACCTGACCGCCCTCACCTCCCGTATCGCCCGATGGGGCCGCCATTGGACTCGGCGGCACCCGCGATCTCTGGGAAGGTGAGGGGGGTGCTGATACTGCTGGGAGACCTGGCTACACACTCCCCCTGGTGAAAAATCCAACGTCCTCGCTTGGAGAACGCCATACCCTGACATAAGGTTACACAATAAAAAATTGCATGTCATAATTGGTACACTTAGCAGGTCGACTTTACACCTCAGATTACATGGTACATCCCACACTATACCCGAGACTAGCTGAGACCATATGTGGGGTGCCCCTAACTGATCATGTGGGGGTACCTCACTTTTGCGTCCGTGAGCCTCCCCTAGGAAATTATCTTGGAGAGCACATCTGAGGGCAACAGTCACTGGTTCTTCGCTACTTCCTCCCCCTGGTGGAAGGAATAGCACAATGTCTTTTAACCAGGCCTTTACCCGGTAATCCGCGGCATGGATGCGGTAGACCAGGAGGCCAGGACCTTTCCCGCGGTCCACTACGTGATGAATGGAGCGTTCCCTTTTGGGCTCCAAGGAGAAAATTTTCATTAAATCCTTCGCCACACAGTCCTTGTCCCTACGGACTTGTGAGGCTTCCACTGGGAAGCGAGAAATGAACAACGTCTCTTTTCTCAAAGTCTCTGTTTCACCTGGCAGGGGGTAAAGAGTAGATACCTTACCACTGTGGTGATTCACGGTGGCCAACAGATCCTCGGGGACGCTGTCAGTTCCCACCTCGGCTGTCCTGGGGCCCATCCACAACACTTCTGGGACAGTCCACTCACTGTCTTGAAACTTGGGAGCGTTGGATCCCAGTCCTGGGACCATTTGGGTTGGAGCACACAGGCTCACACTCCGTTCAGGAGCCGTAACTCTGGCCTTTTTCACGGCCACCTCCATCGGATCCTGTGGGGAGCAAGGGGGTTCCTTACCACTCTGCTGGCTTGCGATGGGTTTCTCTTCATCTGGAACGATAGGCGGTAGATACTGATCCGTTCGCCCCACTGGACAATTATCTTCCAAGGAGGACACCTCCGCCAGGACGCGATGCAGAGGGGAGCCCTTCACCCGGGTGACCAGACTTAAGGAGCCACCGTGCTCCGCGGTCACCTGGAGGCTCACCCCCAACACCCACGGGGCAGTCAACTCATCCTTGTCTTCGATCGGTACGGGTCCCCATTCTAGGACCGATGGTACCATAGGAATACGCCGGACAGGCCATCGTAGGGCACACGGGTCCACAGCAGGGTCCGCAACATCCGGATACACTTCCTCTAGGGCACACGGGCCCACAGCAGGCTCTGTATCCGCTGAGATAGTGTGTTCGTTGATTTCACTAGAGTGGTCCGCCGGCAGGCGCATCACCACAAGTGATTGGTCACTGTATTCACTAAAAGAGGATGGGGGTATATACACCTTACCCCGTGATTCCTCTGTATCATCGCTGGGGTGATTGGCCGGTAGGCGCATCGCCACCGATGGGACTTCAACCTCATCCACGGGGGATATCACGTTCGGTTCCTCCGCCGGTGAGTCACCGGGGTCTTCTGCGATGCAGCCAGTGGATACCGGTACGAAGCTGGCATACTCTGGTACCTCCACTGCGGTCGCACTCTTCTCCTCCATTGGTTCGCTCGGCTCCATAGCCGGCTGGACTGGGTTCTGTGGGTCCTGCTCAGGAACCGGATCTAGAATGTTCACGAGGGCACACGGGCCCTCCAAAATGTCTATGAGAGGGGTAGATGGGTTAGCTATACTGACCGGCTCCTCGTCCTCTGTTGGTTCGGCAAGCTGGGGTACAATAGGCTTCAATAGCCGCATACCGCAGCATTCACAGTGGGACCACCATGTCAATGTCTCTCTAGAACAACCGCACGTGGGGCTAAAACACTGTATACCCATTTCTCCTCCCACCTCGATGGTCCTGTAGTCGAGGGGTCCCCGAGCCACGTCGGCTCCCTGGGCATGGGCTGCGTGCAGGCAAGAGCACATAAATACAAGGGCATCTACTCCGGGCGTGCGCCAGGCCACATACGCATTAGGGTGTATGCCCTGACAGTCTATTTCTTCCTCATACAACATCTCATCCTCAGAGAAGTAAGAGTCTATTACTGCATCCACGTAGGGTTGAAGATCACAGTGCTTGCTCCCCCTGGTGGAATCTGAAGGAGGGGCACTTTTTACAAGGGAGTGGGTCTGGCTCGGCACTGACTCACTCGCATTGCAGGGGCGGGGTTTAGGTTTTCCCGCCATTCTCGGACGGTTTTCGGCAACGTCCTTCTGTGCCTTGCACGCGGCACCATGTGCCTTCTGCCAATTTGGGGAAAGTTGCCATGGCGCGGGGTCAGCATAGACTAAAGGGCAGCCCTCAGAGGGGCAGCCAGGCATAAACAATGTGGATGGTGCCTCTGCCAGGCATATATCTTCGTCGAATGACACTATAATAAGCAGTGGTCCCCACGTGGACGGGGAGCCTAGACCTATATCTATCGTAAAGGCGTTATGCCACCCGGGGATTTTATACATATGCTCATAGAGCTCCGGCAGTGGAACAGTGCGGGGAAAACCTTCTAAAGCCACCACACGGCGGGGATTTTGGTCCACCCTCAAGGTCCAGGCGAGGACCTCGTGTCCGGATATTACAGGCATGGTGGACAATTTGAAAAAAAAATGAAACAGGGCACCCCAGGTCTGATCTCAGCAGCGCCTCCAAATGTAACGGGTATTCCCCCACCCAATCGCAGATATGGTGTAGGTGCAAGGAACATATATTGTTACTCAGGTGTGGTGCATAACCTGTTGGCTCACAGGAGGGCTGAGCTTCCGCCACGGGGAACCTGGGGCAATTATACTAGGGTACTCACTTACAATGATGCAGCGCCTCCACCTGCGATGGCTCCCACCAGAGGGGGAGTAGTTCCTCGCAGGACAATCAATAATCACATAGACAGCATGTATATTAACTAATGACTTTACTAACATGCATAACAACTCATCACACTCATAATGACATGTGTCCCTCTCACGAGGAGACACTAACCGCGACGTTTCGCAGGACGATTCCCCCAACACTAGGTGATCCCACCCAGTGTCCCAAGAACCCCACCCAATGTCCCGTACTCCTACAGAGATAGTCAATGGGTGACTGCGCAGTCACTATTTAAGCTAAGGGCCCGTTGGTGCACTTTTGTATTAGATAGTACCTGCCGAGCACTCCGGTGCTCGGGTCCGCAACAATCTTCTCAAAGGGTCATGTTGTGATGAATCCGTCTGATCCTCCAACCGAACTCCTTGCACGTGCGGACCTGCAACGGACTTCTCTGTGAACCCCAACGTGGGTCCAACCGCTCCCACAGGAACAGCAGCAGCCGCTGTGTCCCTATCTATATAAGTGGTACTAACGTGACAGGAACCCTAACCTAGGGCCTGTCCCTGTAATACAGCAACCTGCAGTGGCTTGGGGAACTCCTATGGCCGGTAGGGGGTAATGACCTGTCCCACTCCCCTAACTACCCAAGTCCCTTCGGTAAGTGATCTGGAATGGACTAGAGTACTCTTCCATGCAGTACTTGGGCGTCTACCTACTGTTGGCTAGCCTAGTGCAGATCCTCTCCAGAATTCCTGACCTCGTTAACAGGCTATCCCTTCAGGCATCCTACCCCTAGCGCTACCTCAAGGTGACTAGAACAGCTATAGCCCTTCTCCAGACCCACTACTCTCTGACTAGTCCCAGCGCCTACCGCAGCAAGCTGTAGCTCACTGGGGGCTGCAGCCAACGTGCTGCGCAACAAGGTGCCTGTCTGTCAGACCTCACAGCACTAACAGCCGTGACTCTGACAAGGCAGCACTCTACGCTAAGGGCAGCGTCCCTATCTTGGGCCTCCCTAAGCATTTACCCACTAAGCTAGTGGGGAGTTGGGCCTACCTGGGGTGTAGGTACCTATATGGGGCAGGAGCTGCACTCGCTCCCCGCACCCTTCCTTCCCTCACAGCTCCCTGACTCCAACTCACTTAACTGATCACTATCAGCGTATGCAGCAACACCCTGCAACTTAACACTAAGTCTGCTGCTGCCTTTCTTTCCTTCTATTCCCCAGCTCCCACTAATGCAAGTGACAGGGTCCCTAACCTGAGGGCTGTCCCTGGCAACACTCACTTTACTGGGGAGCTGAGCTATCTCGGGCCCTGGGGATACTGGCCTAGTACAGGGAGTCCCGGACTCCTGTACCCTACCTCCTTCCCTGGGCTGCTCCGGTCTCTGACTGACTAACGTGGGCTCAGCGCGCGAAATGTATCTCTTTGCCTGCCTGGCCTTCCTAAGCCCTATTGGCTCCCTGGTGTCACATGGGGCATACAGAGGCTCATGGGGCCTGTAGTCCCTCTCTAGGGCCCTCCCTAATAGGCTCTGGCTTCGCGGGCTTTTCTGCCTCTTCCCTGCGCATGCGCGAACTATAGGGGGCTGCCTTGACTCCCTCGCGCTACCTCTCGCCAGCCGCCGGGCCCGTAGCAACGCGATCGCGGCCCTAGCGACGGCCCGATCGCGTCCCCGGCAACCGGCATGCACTAAGGGGCAACGCGCTACTCCCCGCTCCAGCCCTACACTCGCGCGACCACTACGCCTGCGCGAACTTACGCGCAATGGTGGCGCCCTAACCGCCCGGCTCCGAGAGTGCCGGGATTCCCGTGATGCGCGTGCGGCCCTGGCAACCGGCCGCACGCGTCCCCAGCAACCCCCGAGCCGGGACCTGACCGCCCTCACCTCCCGTATCGCCCGATGGGGCCGCCATTGGACTCGGCGGCACCCGCGATCTCTGGGAAGGTGAGGGGGGTGCTGATACTGCTGGGAGACCTGGCTACACACATATACCTCTACACACAAGCAGCTCTGATCCAAGCATGCACATATACCTCTACACACAAGCAGCTCTGATCCAAGCATGCACATATACCTCTACACACACTGCAGCTCTGATCCAAGCATGCACATATACCTCTACACACAAGCAGCTCTGATCCAAGCATGCACATATACCTCTACACACAAGCAGCTCTGATCCAAGCATGCACATATACCTCTACACACAAGCAGCTCTGATCCAAGCATGCACATATACCTCTACACACACTGCAACTCTGATCCAAGCATGCACATATACCTCTACACACAAGCAGCTCTGATCCAAGCATGCACATATACCTCTACACACAAGCAGCTCTGATCCAAGCATGCACATATACCTCTCCACACAAGCAGCTCTGATCCAAGCATGCACATATACCTCTCCACACACTGCAGCTCTGATCCAAGCATGCACATATACCTCTACACACACTGCAGCTCTGATCCACGCATGCACATATACCTCTCCACACAAGCAGCTCTGATCCAATCATGCACATATACCTCTACACACAAGCAGCTCTGATCCAAGCATGCACATATACCTCTACACACAAGCAGCTCTGATCCAAGCATGCACATATACCTCTCCACACAAGCAGCTCTGATCCAAGCATGCACATATACCTCTACACACAAGCAGCTCTGATCCAAGCATGCACATATACCTCTACACACAAGCAGCTCTGATCCAAGCATGCACATATACCTCTACACACACTCCAGCTCTGATCCAAGCATGCACATATACCTCTCCACACAAGCAGCTCTGATCCAATCATGCACATATACCTCTACACACAAGCAGCTCTGATCCAAGCATGCGCATATACCTCTACACACAAGCAGCTCTGATCCAATCATGCGCATATACCTCTCCACACAAGCAGCTCTGATCCAAGCATGCGCATATACCTCTACACACAAGCAGCTCTGATCCAAGCATGCACATATACCTCTACACACAAGCAGCTCTGATCCAAGCATGCACATATACCTCTACACACAAGCAGCTCTGATCCAAGCATGCACATATACCTCTACACGCAAGCAGCTCTGATCCAAGCATACACATATACCTCTACACACAAGCAGCTCTGATCCAAGCATGCACATATACTGCTGCGGCACAGTTTATTCGAGCATTTGCCCGTTCTGTGCCGCAGCAGTAGCCTGGCGCGCGCCCGAGAGTGACGGGCGCGCGCCGAAGCAGCGGAAGAGCGCCCTCCGATCGGGGCGCTCTCCCTACCGCTGCCGGGTCCGCCGGGTCCCCCGGAACCCCCTGCCGCTGTCCCGCGATCGCGGGACACCAGGGCTCCCTCGGGGAGCCCCTGGACGCGCGTGCAGGGGGCGCACGCTCCCGAAGACGCGTGACCGCGCGTCTATGACGCGCGGCACGCCGAGGGGCGGCCACTAGCAAGCCGGGAAATCTCCCGGCTTGCGGATCTGGCCGCAGTGTGATAAACTGTGTCGCCAGTGTACCTCTACACACAAGCAGCTCTGATCCAAGCATGCACAGATACCTCTACACACACAAGCAGCTCTGATCCAAGCATGCACATATACCTCTCCACACAAGCAGCTCTGATCCAAGCATGCACATATACCTCTACACACAAGCAGCTCTGATCCAATCATGCACATATACCTCTACACACAAGCAGCTCTGATCCAAGCATGCACATATACCTCTACACACAAGCAGCTCTGATCCAAGCATGCACATATACCTCTACACACAAGCAGCTCTGATCCAAGCATGCACATATACCTCTCCACACAAGCAGCTCTGATCCAAGCATGCACATATACCTCTACACACAAGCAGCTCTGATCCAAGCATGCACATATACCTCTACACACAAGCAGCTCTGATCCAAGCATGCTCATATACCTCTCCACACAAGCAGCTCTGATCCAAGCATGCACATATACCTCTACACACACTGCAGATTTGTGCACATAACGTAAGGAGATAGCTGTTGTTGTAAAATAGTAATTGCAGAAATGGAGGCAATAAATGCTCGAGTATTAAAGATGTAAATACATCACCATTAAAGCGTAGGTGTGAAAGGCCAATTTACAGATAGCCAAGGCCTCCTGTCATGGAAAAGGGTAGGGGTCCCACTCCACAGACTCTCACTCCAACGCGTTCCGACTAAAACGGTCTTCTTCAGAGAGAAGAAGATTATTTATATATATATATATATATTTTTTTTTTTTGCATGTCATTTCCCAGAATCCCTTGCTGCAGTGGAAGTTCTGTATGCTGGTGATAATGGGGAAAGGAGGGGTTGCAGACCTGCCTAAGACATGCAGATGAGCATACAGTTGTATTTGCATATTTGCTTTCCTGTGGAGGGTTTTTGTCACTTTTTTTACTCACCATAACTTAACTCAGTATTATGGTATAGCCTATCCCATAGCCTCTTTGCATACCCAGTTAAATCAACCCCACACTGATGAGACCCATTAAGGTCGAAACAGCTGTCTGTGGGTGGTTTTCTGGGTATGCACCTTAACCCTGGCTGTGCTCAAAGCTGTGACCATGCAGCAAGCTTAAGCCTATAGGGAACCATGTTAAAAATGGTTTTTGAGGCAAAAAGTGACACTGTGTGCTCATTTGCATGTCATTTCCCAGAATCCCTTGCTGCAGTGGAAGTGCTGTATGCTGGGTGATAATGGGGAAAGGCGGGGTTGCAGACCTGCCTAAGACATGCAGATGAGCATACAGTTGTATTTGTGTGTATATATATATATATATATATATATATATATATATATATATATATAAAACCAGGTGTCCCACCAAGGAGACAAAAAACAGCACTCAAGGTATATTGCAAAAGTGTATTTGAAAAAAAAGCAGGCACATATAAATCCAACGTTTCGGTCCTGTATAGGACCTTCCTCAGGGGAATATATACGTATATATATATATATGTATATGTATATATATATATATGTATATGTGTTTGTGTGTGTGTGTCATACAAGAATCTATTATTATCTAAAATCAGTAACATATGTGATCTATTATGCCATTACCAATTGGACTGTAGGACTATAAAACCATTACGACTGAGTTGTAGCATTATCCTCTGATGAAATCAGCCGTGTGCTGAAGAAACACGTAGGTACATTCTTCTCGTTGCTATTGCCACACTATCCGTCTTGACGCCGGAAGGGAAGTTGGTACGCGAACAAGCGAGACACCGGAATTACAGAGTGGAATCACAACTGCATACTACAGATTGCCGGAGGACCACACTGCAAGGGGCGCAGCCTATCGAATTTCCCGGTCATCGTCCAAAGTCTGGAGCTGCGGATTGACCACCGGATTGACCACCGGATTACCACGGAGCACGAGCCTGTCTCATACAACGCTTTTACCAAACGGATGTTTGTGAGTTTGTTATTTTTATCTTGTCCAGGAAATGAAATTGTTAAACCGAATTTACACATGGAGCGGGCGCTTTCTCTTCTTTTTTTTTGTTTAGATATCTATCGAGGAGGTGGTTGTTTCCACGAAGAGAGCTGCCCGGACTCCAGAGGATGCCCGAATTGGATCCTTTTATGATTGAGTTATAACATAGCTATTAGAGCTAAGTTTCTGGACTGTTATTGTGTTTAGGCATAGTGTTTATTATTATTTTATTACAGCTACTTTTTAGTTATTAATTCTGGCCACTAATTCTCACTGCCACTATAATCTTTCTCTAGCCACAACCAAATTGCTATATCAGCTATATTATTTATTGGTTATACCAGGGGAGCTCGCGCCCCCACCCCCTCCTTTACCTTGATGCGGCGTCACGTGACCGGCAGCGGCATTTGACGAGGGTGACGTCACATGACCCCGCGGCGTAATTTAACACCGCGTTGCCATGGACACGAGTGACGCCGGCAGAGTCAAGGTAAGTAATAGCATTGCAGAGGCCTCACGCGATCCCCCGGCATTTAATTTTAATGCCTCGAGGAAGTGCGCGGGGCCTCTGCAACCGCCCGTGCGCCTCCCCCCCCCCCCCGAAAAATCTCCCGCCCTCCACTTTGCGCACCTCTGGGTTATACCATATATATACACACGCACACACATATATACACACACACACACACATACATATACACACACGTGTATGTGTGTATAAAACAGACAATATATATACATATAGTATGATATATATATATAAACATACTATATGTGTATGTATGTATATGTGTATATATATATATATATATATTGCACGCGCACACACACATATAACGTTTTATCCAACTTTTTCATTTATCATTTGTAGAGAAAATGAACAATGTCGCCAAAAGCGCTATTTTTCAAAATGTAGCATCTCTACTAATTAGTGTAAAATGATACTTCATATAAAGCAGGTTATGGGACCCAGTATAAAATGACCTTCATGTCTCTTATCACATCCCAGTATATGGATATCTTCTATTATCACAAGCTGCTAACATGTGACAGGGCTCAGGGTCTGAGCCCAGAATGTGACATATTGAACATTCTCATTCTAAATTTCAAAAAATATTGTGTTGATTTCTGACCTGACTGCCGTGGTTACAGCTCAACCACTCTGTTCTACTGCATGTCACCACTTTCTGCCACAACCAGCTGACGGTGGATCTGCAAGGAGTTCAACGCTCATTGGCATCACATCTGTGGCTTGGTTAACGTATCATTTCTCCAGCTTTTTATTGTATTGTTTTTAAATAGATTATATTTATTTAGTTGAATAGATTATATTTCTTAGTACAATAGATTCTATTTATTAGTTTAATAGATATTTATTTAGTTTGATACATTATATTTCTTAGTTTAATAGATCATATTTGTTAGTTAAATAGATTATATTAACTAGTATTTAAGTCTCCCCCTCAGAGCCCCATTAGATAAATATTTTAGGACCCTTGTGCATATTTCACATCTTTTCGGAGTCGCTTATTTTTTAGACCCTCGGAGCCGAAACCTAAAGGGGTCAGCTAAGAAAGTTCGGATCAAGAGGAGCCACACAGCTTAAAGACAGAACATTTCCAAGGGAGATGGAGACAATTTGGGTAAGATCTGATTAAAGGACAACCTTTGGGGAAGGAAAGGGTGATGGGGGAGTGTAAGAGGGGGGTGAGAGAGCAAGGTGGTGTGTCAGATTGGGGCAGAGCAAGAGAACGCAAAAATGATGGGGATTTGCTGCATACCAAAAAAAACAATTAGTGATACTTTTACCAGTGCCCCTTAGTCTCAGGGAAGACCGGCATTTCGTCCAATGTATACAATAAGATTGATGGAAAAGGGCACACAGATTTGAATAAAAAAAGATAATTTATTGTGCCACAGACTACAATGTTTTGGCTGCTGGCCTTTCTTTGCTGGATTTAGTGGGTTTAGCCACTTTACCTGAAAAAGACCAGCAGGCCGAAATGTTGTAGTCTATGGCAGTGCAAGAGAAAACAGGTTGGGGGGGGTGGGTTCTCGCAAGGTCGCCGACCCATGGGTGAGGGTCCCCGGTGGAAACTAGTCCTGGACCCCGGGAAAGCTGTCTGTGGCCCATACAAGCTGAGTAACATGTAGAAAGGACACATGTATGTTCAGAATGAGTTAGCATGGTATTTTGAGAGGCATCATAGCAGGTCAGTGCAAGTCAGGGCAGAGCACTGCAAGGTCAGTCAATATGAGTATGAGGAAGGGTCCGATGGAGGAGTTGGAGGGTCCCAGAATATCTCTTAAAGCAGGGGTGTGCAAATCGAGGGGCGCGACATTTTCTTGGGAGGAGGGGCTCGGCGCTTACAGTGGCCCCTCGCTCTTCCCCACAGCATTTAAATTAAATGCCGGAAATCGCGCGCAAGTCCTCTGTAAGTTCCCTTTCCTTGTCTCCGGCGGCTTCTGGCGACAGCAACGTGGCGTCACATGATGTGGCATTGCCATAGCAACGTGATATCACATGACGTCGTTACATCAGAACGTCGGAGACAAGGTGGGGAGGGGGGAGGGGGGAGCAGGGAAAAAGGTTGCGCAACCCTGTCTTAAAGCATTGTCTTGCATACAGATCAGAGGCCAAGAATGGATATGGATATCCGATGTGAAGCCGGAAATAAGACAGAAAAGACCGTTTCGGGAGAAGAAGGTGAGTGATGAAATAGCCGTCACTGTGTAACTCTTCCAATTACCTGCAACTTCATGCAGAGAAATAGCAACGCTTGTTTTTAACGTGTTAAGCGCCTAATGGGGAATTCAACTGCTGAGAGGTTAAGGGAGTTACTCACCAAACTCAGCGACGTTTCTGTGTCTCTGTGATAACTCCCCTAGGACATGCCTGAAAACCAGAGGTTACTCAATGTATTTTTGATAAATAGAAATATGACCTTCTGGGGAGGGGTACATAATGGGTACTGGGCCTGGTGAGGTGGGTATAACGGGTACTGGGCCTGGTGAGGTGGGTATAACAGGTACTGGGCCTGGGGAGGGGTGTATAACAGGGTACTGGGCCTTGGGAGGGGTGTATTACAGGGTACTGGGCCTGGGGAGGGGTGTATAACAGGGTACTGGGCCTGGGGAGGGGCGTATAACAGGGTACTGGGCCTTGGGAGGGGTGTATAACAGGGTACTGGGCCTTGGGAGGGTTGTATAACTGGGCCTGGGGAGGTGGGTATAACGGGTATTTGCCCTGTGGAGGGCGGTATAACGTGGTATTGCGGAGGGGGTATAAGTGGCACAGGAGCTCTTGCGATACAGAGTATCACTGTCCCTGGTTACAAACACTTCATGTCTCCTGCAGGTCAGGACACGCACGAAGGTGGTGCCCTTTGTGCCACCAGACGACGAGGCGGGCTACGAGGCGGACGACGAGGCATACGAAAAAGCGGGCGTCAAGTGGAACAATGAGGTGGGCTACAAGGCGGCCGAGGAGGCAGACGTGGTGTACGATGACCAAGGAGCATACGACAGGTGTGGCCGGATCTGCTGCTTCACCTTTTTTAGGCGGAGGAGAAGACCCCAGGAGCAGGTAGGAGAATACGAGAGGTGCGGACAGATCTGCTGCTTCACCTTTTTTAGGCGGAGAAGAAGCCGGGAGCAGGTAGCAGAGGAGCCAGGGCGTAGATACAGGGGTATTCTAGGGGCCCTGAGAAGTTGGTTTGACCGCAGGAGAGGCAGATAAGATCAGGAAGGCTGCGGGAGGGGCAGGTACTAGAGGGAGATAGGGATATTGGGCGTGAGAGGGTGAGAGAGAACAAAGAGCAGGGCCGGAGCACGGGTTTCATGCGCCCGAGGCGAAACTTAAAATTTGTGCCCCAGTTGTATAAAAAATAACAAGATAAATAAAATAATAAAATAAACAGTGGCGTAGCTATCGGGACTGCAGGGGGTGCGACCGCACCCCAGCGCGACGCAAAATAAAAACAAAAGGGCGCCAAAATACTGGATAAAAAAAAAGAATAATAATTTTAAAAAAAAGATAAATAAATTAGAAATAATAAGAAAAAAAATAATAATGATTATTAATGCGCCCCTAGGACCTTTGCGCGCTAGGCGACCGCCTAATGGCCGGCCGGCCCTGCGAGGTATGCGGGAGGAAAAGGGGTGAATGGGATAGATATGCAGGGGGATGGGGGAGCAGGTGAGTTATACACAGGGGCACAAGGGCCCCATCACCCACATCTCTATATACTGAGTGTGCCCCTGTGTATAACAACGCTGATCTGTGCTGCTCCATCTGATCTCACTGCGCAGTGATCCAGGGACCCTCCGATCGCCATTTAATGGGGTCAGGAAGGAATTTTTTTCCCCCATTGCACAGCAGGGGTTATGTTTCGCCTTCCTCTGGATCACAGCAACAAATTGCCCTTTGTGCATGAATTATCAGTGAGATCTTTATACACCCTGCATTGGTCTTCACTCCTTTGCTGCCGGAGGGGCCTGCAGTGCATTGCTCTGCGTGTTACTATATTGCTCTGCAATGTGCTGCAGGCCCCTACCAGCAAAGAGATTCATTATTTCAATAAAATACTCTCTTTAATCCAACCTATGTGTAGTGTCTTTTCTATCCGTTGTATCTATTGCTAACAGCTCAGTGATTCTTCCCCAGGTCATTGCACTAGTGTCACGCTGCCAAGCCGGGTGTGAGGGAGATTTATAGGGTCACATATACACTTCTGCCAAAACACGAGTGCAAACAGGAAGCCCCTCTGATCTCATATCTTTTATTACACAAAACGGTATCTAAAAAGGTAAAAAGAACATACATGGGATTCTGCTACAAATATCTCTCTAATTACAAACCAATTAGCAAATCATTCAGATTAGAGTCGAGCGAAAAGAAAGGGTTAAGTATCTCATGTACAGTATATGCAGTGCAGGCTGTTCTGCGCATTACATGCAGGGGACAACGTTTAGGGGATATAAGTAATGCTGATCTCAGAGCTGACCGGCTGACCTGCTCTTCTGGCTGACCGGAGGACCTGCTCTTCTGGCTGACCGGCTTCCCTTCTTCCAGCTAACTGACCTGAATTGTGGCCCCTGTATCTCCCAATTAAACGTTTTATTGGCATATTCTTGTTTGACTCGTTCTATACAGACATTTTCTATATATTCATTGTGGGATTTGATAACATCTGTAAGATCTCTCAGAATATCACATTCTGTACGTTTGTGCTGAATATTTTTCCATTCTCAATTTACTTAATATTAGTTTTTGGCTTCAATTATTTATATCGAGCCCAAAATACCTTTATACAGGATGCTGTTCCCTTTATCCCACAAATGCTGCTTCATTAAAGCCCGTGGGTGGCACTTAATGCATTCTCAGACTTTTAGGCAACATCCCTAATTTCCAAACGTGGGATAAAATCTGTGCATATTTAAATGGTTAATTTTTCCATTTTTCCATTGTGACAAAATATCAATTTTCTCACTCAGACTACTAAATCCCTCCCCAAAAATATCCGTTTCACATAAAAGTGTGTGCGCGTCTCCTTCCGCCTAACTGGCACGTCGTCCTTACGGGCGCCACTCCTTGCAACTCCACGCTGCCCTCCAGTGGTAAAAGAAATAAGATACATTTACTGTACTCGTCTGGCAGCTGCTCCCGTATAAGGTGGGTAACTCTGTATTAGGGGTCTTGGTAGAGTATATTTTATACTTATGTCGGATAGATGAGAAAATAATATTCCTAACAGGTTATTGTGAGAGGCCTTGGATCTGATCCTATATGCACGCAGCCCTCGCCTCTCTGACCTTGAACACATACTTCAATCTGATTTTTTGAGACTTGAAACTGGATTTCCCAAAACAAACTGATTTTAAACACTGACAAGACTGTAACAATGGTATTTGGGACCAGAGCTAAATTGCTAAAGCTGCCAATGACAGAGCTTCAGATAAAAACCAGCTCTAATACCATCCTAGCCCCTGTTACTTGTTTGAAATATCTGGGCATATAGTTCAACTCCCATTTAACATTTGGGATGCACATTGATACCCTGACATCCAAATCCTATGCCAAACTAGGTGTACTTTACAGGAACAAATCCTCCCTAAGGCCCTCATGCAGTAAGCAGCGATAAGCCACTTATCACCAGTTTATAGCCAAAAAAGCCTACAGCGATTCAGAAAGCCCAGAGAAGCTGGCGATTAGAGCAAAAATAACCGGGGTTTTTTTGCCGGAAAATAAATAAATAAATAAAATCGGCAGACGCGCGGTGATAAGCCACTTTTCAGCACTGATCGCCAGTTTTTCAAACACGCTCAATTCTAAAAGCCCTGATCAGCTTATTGCGGCTGATCGCCACTTTAAAATTGCTGTTTCTTCTCCAAATTGTCCCGCCACAAAAGTTGGCAAGAAGGTGGGGTGAAGCTGCGATGAAAATAACATGCATGTGTCCCAGAGCTGATATCCATTAATATCAGCACCAGAGACCCCCGGCATGAATCCGATGCATAAAAAATGCATTTACAGGCAACTTCATTACCGCCAAGGCAATGAAGGGGTTATACACCCGTGCCAGGCTTATTGTGGGTAGCGGGGGTGGGTGAAGGTGGTATTTGGCCCTGGGTGGGTGTTTAGGCCTTGCCAGGGGGTTGCAGGATGACTTAACCTCTTCTTTAACTTCGTGGTGAATACCGCTAAGGTAATGAAGGGGTTAACCCCTCCCGCTACCCCCCCCCCACCCGGTAGGCCTAAACACCCATCCTTGGGGCCAATACCCCGTTCATCCACCCCCACTACCCACAATAAACAAAAATACACATAACAGCACCACTAGCCACCTCCTAGGTCCCTAATAAACCATTACAATATTCATAAAACCATTATTTTGTTTACACCCAGGATTATTACATGGGATTAGGGCTATGTTATTCAGTGAGGGGTTGTATGTTTGTATTCGTAGGGACAGGCAAGGCCGGAGTCAGATGGGTTTCTCCTGCCTCTGTCCTCCCTGTCTCCTGACCCTTCCTGTAGCCGGACAAAGAAGAAGAAGCAGGCACACGGTCTTACTCAAAGGAGGTTTAATATGCCATAAAGTCCAACGTTTCGGCAGTCTAATACTGCCTTTCTCAAGGTGAAGGCTACCAAACACAAGAAAACAGTCACAATATATACCACCCCCCTGATACTCTCCCCGCTCTGCCACATAACCAGGATGTTGACGCCCCCTAGTGACGTCAGAGCTACCATATGGCGCCCCCTAGTGATGTCAGAGCTACCATATGGCGCCCCCTAGTGACGTCAGACGTCTAGGTCTAAATCCCTGGCAATACAGCATAGAGCTGTCTTGGAGGAATGCAGCCACAGCCACACCTCTCCCCAGACTGAACACTCCCCCATGATGACGTCAGCGTGACCCGCCCGTCGGGGGGAAGGGGGAGGTGTGCACCAATCAAGACTGTACTCACAGGGCTGGACAAAGATGTATCCGTCGCCATGGGATCAGTGTCAGAGCAGGGAGGAGTGACACACTCCTATAAATCACCCTGAAAGTGTAAATAAACCACACACCAAAATATTCATAAAGCATATGTGCACAAAACTAATCCAGCAATATACTATTAAAAACATGTGACTGTATACTGCTGATGACATCAGTATAATCCTGCAAAGTTACCGTGAAATGCCACATAAGAATATGCAGTACATCAGTATTTAGAATATACTAGTGTGTATACCTAGTCAGAAATGGGTACACACAGCCAGGGGGTGGGGAGGGAGAGAAGGGGGAGGGAGGGAAGGGAAAAAAACCACACAAAAAGGATAATTTTCCCAATAGGTAAGTGCAGAGTCCATGGATGGTGCAAGATCAAATATGCCTGTAGAAAGACAAAAAATTACCTTCTATTAAGGAAGCATTTTAAATTCTGTTGCTCATTAAGACCCATACCGTTGCTGGTATTTAAAGCATGTATCCAGAATGCTTCACGTCTCAATAAGAAAGTCTCCCTATCTGGAGTGAGAAAATGTGAAAAGATATAGTGCGCTACTACAATCAATAAAAGTGAGGTGATATAGTGATGTACAAAAAGAGGTGACCTTTAAACACGTAGAGTATATGGAACGTCTGCAGCTGTGGCACCAGGGATGGCTCAAATACCCCCTAATAGCAAACAGAAATACAAAAAAACACAGCGCACAACGCTCATAGTGCATTAAAAATTATATTAGTAACCACAAAATAAAGGTGAGTATTAAGCGTACATTTAGATAGAAAAAACAATCATTTCAGGGTTAATGTTACCCAAGCACCAACGGACGCCAATAGAGATGTCGTGGCTCTCTCCTTCTCAATCCCTCAGCCTCGGGGGTAGGGCCTGGGTGGTCTTCCAATCGGTTAGCTGTTAGTACAGCCCTCAGCCTCAAGGTAGTACTTAGGAGGTCTCCAGTTCAGCTGAACAGCAGTACAGCCAATTCGCCGTGCCAAGCAATAATGTCTTTCACTGTTCCAGTCTCTGTAGCAGCGGAGCACACGCTGTGGGGCGTCTATTTTTAATTTTTATGATTCTCCCGCTTTGGGGGGTGACTGAATTGACTACCGGTAGTCAGACTGTTACAGACCGAGCAGCTCATGCATCTAAAGTTACCCGGTCTGCCACCCTCCAGAAAATGAGGAGTTCTGTAGTTACCCTCATTATCTGCATGTATCAGGCTATCCGCCAGATTCCTCCCTCTTTTGAATGCCACCATTGGTGGTACACAGCAACTTTCAGATAATATATCATCATTTTGCAGAATATGCCAGTGTTTAAGACTGGTAGATTTAATAAAACCACCAGCTTGACTGTACGTAGTAAGCAGGAAGGAAAAGACTTGGATCACAACTATGAAAAAACGAGAACTGGAGGCTAATAGAAAAAATAACAAATTATTTATTGGGACATACCTAATTAAAAAGAGAAACCTCTCGCATGGTGCGCTTTATCAAAGAGTAGTTTCACTGGTCTTAATCAAACTCTTATATGGTTTACACCCTCAAAAGCACCGCCCACCTGTGTCCAGGTAAACACAAAACCCCAGGACACAAATTCCCTGTGAAATGAAACACAGGAAAGGGGCGTAATGCTCAGAGGGAAGAGATCCACATAGAGGGAATAAACAGGTAAAAAATTAATAAAAAAGACCAATCACATACAAAAGAAATATCAATAACACATATATATCAACTGTGGAAACATAAACATACACATGTCCAAATCTATAGTGAATATTCAATGTATATTTAACCCATTGATTTGTTAATTTTAATATCATAAGATGGCATATGAATGGTATATCATCAAACTCCTAGACACAATAGATATGGTTTAAAGGACATATGTAAAACACAATATTATTCTAGAAAAAAGTAAATATATAGTTAGAAAAAGGAAAACAAATAATAAATAATAAAGAAGAATAGATGCCAAAAGAAAATGTAGGACAATTGAATTCATTAATAAATATATATCTTATTTGATCACTAGAAAGCAGAAAAAAATGACAATAATAAATAACTTAATAAACAGACAATCATTATTATCATCGTGAGACGGAAGCATAGCAAGAATACTCATACAAAATGTTCATGAAAAATGTTTTAGATTTAAAATTTGTCGCTGAAGAAGCTCCTTTGCTGGAGGGAAACGCGCGTTGGACGCGCAATGTTGTCAGTCTCCTACTTGGAGCTGTTTTAATGTAGTGTCAGCAGTCTCCTGGCTCTAACTGTGTTGATCCCATTAGTTAGTTATTTATTTAATCCTTTAATTTTATAGTGAGTGTGCCTGCTTTCCTTGCACAGCACTGCCGTGTCTGGCAGGTCTATGCTGCAGTGTATGTACTAAGTGAACTTAAAGTGATTTGTTACCGGCGCTAACCACACCCAATCTGTGATAAAATAGTGCACAAAATTAAAATTCAAAATAAAATGTGTCAAGGTGATCACTGATCAAATTATCAACCTTCCAGGAATGTGTACAGATTCCTTTCAATAGTAGCTTGTCCGGGATGGGAAGGGAGCGAAGATAGCAGGGATACACCATGAAAAATAAAAAATAAATGCATACAATAGTGTAATAAGTTCTTTTCAATCTGGATAAAACATGTATGTCTTGGCTCTATAGCAATGCCTACTTACAGCAGGTCAAAAGGTAAAAAGCATTGATCTACACAGCAGGTAGAAAGGTGTCAGGATGTTCAGGAACAACAGCCCAGGTTTACAGCATAAGAAATCAGCACCTCAGCTCAGACGTCAGTAGATGTGAGTGGATCAGAGACATGCAAAAGAAAGGCAGACCATAGTGTCGATCGTGCATAAAATTTATATAAACAAACAACAAATTTTAGGAATTGTACTCACATTGTGTACATAATCATAGTTCACATAAGGCTTTACTTGAGGCAAATGGAGTGCTGGTTCAGTGTGGAGCAGCTCACCGGGGATCTTCTCCTCAATGAATGCTCCTGAGGAAGTTGTCTAGTACGACGAAACGCGTAGAGCCACTTTCATTGCTGCAGCTGCTCTTTCTACTGAAGGCTTCAGAGTTGCTGAGTTCCCCCACCGTTTGCCTCCAAGACCGGATGCCGTCACCCCAACAGCGGATGTGACGTCAGACGCCATCTCCCACCCGGTCTGTTGTGAGTCTAAGGAGAAGATCCCCGGTGAGCTGCTCCACACTGAACCAGCACTCCATTTGCCTCAAGTAAAGCCTTATGTGAACTATGATTATGTACACAATGTGAGTACAATTCCTAAAATTTGTTGTTTGTTTATATAAATTTTATGCACGATCGACACTATGGTCTGCCTTTCTTTTGCATGTCTCTGATCCACTCACATCTACTGACGTCTGAGCTGAGGTGCTGATTTCTTATGCTGTAAACCTGGGCTGTTGTTCCTGAAGATCCTGACACCTTTCTACCTGCTGTGTAGATCAATGCTTTTTACCTTTTGACCTGCTGTAAGTAGGCATTGCTATAGAGCCAAGACATACATGTTTTATCCAGATTGAAAAGAACTTATTACACTATTGTATGCATTTATTTTTTATTTTTCATGGTGTATCCCTGCTATCTTCGCTCCCTTCCCATCCCGGACAAGCAGTGTATGTACTACCATTATCACTGCATTTGCCAGCTTTATCACTCTAGCACTCTTAGGGGCCTATGCAGAGAGGAACGGCAAAATAAATTGCCATTCTTGTAAAAGTTCAACATTGTGGCGTATTTATTGAGCCTGATTCAGAAAGGACAAATCGTCAATCAAGTCTCAAAGTGTATGATTGGCGAGTGTTAATCGCGCCATTTCAGACTGAGCTACTTACATCTGGCTATATTTTCAGTCACTGCGGGTGAAAGTCGCGCTCGTGATTCTCGCAAGACTTCAATTCAAGTGGGTGGGAAATTTCTAAAGTAAACACCACATTCCTGGCACAGCGTCTTAGTGACGGCTTCTGCATAGTTACATACCAGAGAAACAGCGCGCGTCTCTCTGTTAAAGTGGTAGAAGCACTGTGAAGCTGCAGATACTGAAAAAAAAACCTTCTCTTTACACTTTTACAATTTTTATTAGCTACAGTCATAGACATTCAGTGACAGACAGTGTACATACTGATAGACAGACACACAGCAATACATACTGATACTCAGACAGATACACAATAATACACAGTGATAGACAGACACACAGGAATATACACTGATAGACAGACACACAATACTGTATACACACATTTACAGGCACTGATACACAAAGGCAAAGGTTTGTGACAGCGTGATGCCCTCCCCCCAAGCCCAGCAGCTGATCGCAATGTGAAGCCCTGCACTCGGCAGCACTACTGACCCCCCCCCCCCTCCTCCCCCCAAGCCCAGCAGCTGATCGCAATGTGAAGCCCTGCACTCGGCAGCAATACTGACCCTCCCTCCCCCCAAACACAGCAGCTGATCGCGATCTGAAGCCCCGCACTCGGCAGCAGTACACATACACATACATGCATACACACACATGCATACACACACATGCACACATACACACACATGCATACACACATGCACACATACACACACATGCATGAATGCATACACACACATGCACACATACACACACATGCATGCATGCATGCACATACACATACACACACACAATGCAAACACACACACACACAAGGCACACAATGCACACACACACACACACAGGAGACAGGGACCGGAGCAGAAGGGGGGCAGGGACAGGAGCAGAAGAGGGGCAGGGACCAGGGCAGAAGGGAGACAGCGATCGGGGCATCACACACACACACCCCACCTTCTGTCTGGCAATGACGGCTCTGTAGGGAACCGGCTGCAGACCCATTGGATGGGAGCGGTCATGTGACCGCTCCTCCGCTTCCCCTTACTAACTGACAGCACTTTACAGTGAACTGGACGGCTACTGCCGTTTTTTCCTGGCGCGCACAATTGGCGACTTCAGCGCTGAGAATTCAAGCACATATGCCGAATACCACACTTTGCCCTTTCCTGCATATGCCGAACCTAGAAACATGGCGAAATTTAAAAAAAACACGCTTCTCGCCAACACATTGGCGGGATGCTGCCGCCTAGCAAATCTCCTGGCGAAAATTTCAAATTTCGCCACTCAAGGAAGCCTCTGTGCATACGGGAAGCAAATTCTGCCGAATACATGCCGAATGGCATGTATTCGGACGACTCTGCATAGGCCCCTTATTTTAACACACTAAAGTCTCCATTATAGTGCGCAGTGCTGGCTGATCTAGCAAGGTAGCTGGACATTTAACCCATTGGCCACTCACTTGTGTACATCTATACACTTCCATTATTGGGTCTCACCGTTGCTCCAGAGGGGTTAACACCCTGACTCCTAGCAATCTGTGTCCTCCATATCCCACCATTATTAAGTGGTTAAATGGGATAGTATGAACTTATAACTGACGACAAGGTTGCCTGATAGCGTTGATTTAATATATTTTTAATTCACATTACACATTACTTTGGTAATATATGTTTTAAGTAAATTTATTAAAAGTTAATTTTTACACTGTTATGGTGTGCATTTACTGCTGCGGCCAAGTTTATTCGAGCATTTGCCCGTTCTTGGCCGCAGCAGTAGCCTGGCGCGCGCCCGAGGGTGACGGGCGCGCGCCGAAGCAGGGGAAGAGCGCCCTCCGATCGGGGCGCTCTCCCTACCGCTGCCGGGTCCGCCGGGTCCCCCGGAACCCCCTGCCGCTGTCCCCCACATCGCGGGACACCAGGGCTCCCTCGGGGAGTCCTGGACGCGCGTGCAGGGGGCGCAGGCTCCCGAAGACGTGTGACCGCGCGTCTATGACGTGCGGCACGCCGAGGGGCGGCCACTAGCAAGCCGGGAAATCTCCCGGCTTGCGGATCTGGCCGCACTGCAATTAAGTGTGTCGGCAGTGTAAGTGAATTCTTTTAGGGGGCACATCCATTTTGTGTTTCCCTTCACCTTTTCTAGATCCCATTCTGTATTAATTCCTGCAGGGGATAATGTATCCAAAGAATGGATCCAAAACATCTCCCGCTGGTTGAGGAGCTTTAATCTATCACCCCCTCTCATGGGCATGGGCACCAGTTCTACAGCAGAAAAATGAACATTTGATAGACCTCCTGAAGGACAGTCAGTAAAATGTTTTGAAACTGGTAACATGAAATCTTTTCTTTTAATGGAACGTATATGCTCCATGATTCTGTTTTTAACAGGGCGTATAGTGCAGCCCACGTACCCTTGGCCACAGCCACAGGTAAGAAAGTATATGACAAATTGTGAGTCACAATTAATAAAGGATGGGATCCTATAGTTCTTTTTAGAATAAATAGTCTTAATAGACTTAATTGGTTTCGCATAGCAGCAAACGCAACATTTTCCACATTTAAAAAAACCTTTTATTTTAAACAGATTTGTTAGACTTCTTAGAGTCAAACAATCTTGGAGAAAGATAGTCAGATAAGGATTTGGATTTCCTAAAAGTAATGGCTGGACCCTGGTTAACTGAACTATGTAGGTCCTTATCAAGAGTGAGGGTCCCCCAATGTTTATAAATGATAGAACGAATCTGTTCAGCCTGGCGACTAAACTGGGTGACAAATAGAGCAGACGTCACTCGATCCAATTCATGTTTCTTCTTGAACTTCACAGACGAGTTCGATAACAAATCGATCCTGTTTGTAGATTTGACACACAGATATGCTGCTTCAATATCAGTGTGATTATATTTTCTTTGAGCAAATCGAGTTTTTAATTCCTCTGCTTGATGCTCAAATAAATCGTCATTTGAACAAAGCCGTCTTAGTCGAAGGAATTCAGCCTTGGGTATACTTCGAATGATGATTTAGAATGACTGCTGTCTGCTTCCAATAAAGTATTACGTGAATGAGGCTTTCTAAAAATGTCCGTTTGAATAGTGCCTGTCGTGTCAATAAATAAAGTAATGTCTAAATAATTGATGTGATTCATGTGTTCTTCATAAGTAAATTTAAGATTTAAAGAATTAGTATTAAGTGTATGAATAAAGGCATGCAGTGATAATAAATCCCCATCCCAAATCATAATCAAATCGTCAATATACCGTTTATAGAAAATAATCTGATGACGAAAAGAATTATCAGCACCGAAAATGTGTGTGGATTCCCAAAGACCCACAAACAAATTAGCATAAGAGGGGGCAAATGACGTCCCCATAGCAGTACCCCGTGTCTGAAGATAAAATTGTGCATCAAAAGAAAAATAATTATGGGTGAGCAGAAACATAATAGAATCCAAAAGAAAGGCACGTAATGAAATGGACAATGTAGAAGCATCAAGAAAAAATTCCACTGCTCGAATCCCTTGCTCGTGATCTATGATTGAGTAAAGTGACATCACGTCCAATGTCACCCATCTAAAAGTCTTTTTCCAACTAACATTTTTTATATCTTAAAAACAAAAATAAAATAAATAACGAAAGAAAACAGAAATAGTCCTTGGCGCACTATCTGGTATATAAACCTGACAGAAAAATGAAGTCCAAAGATCTTGGTAGTGAGGATTGTTGGTCCGGAATCCAATCGTACTCAAAGTCCTCTGAGGTGGTGGAATGAGATTTGTGCGAATGATGCTTTAATGCATGCCAGACCAATATGATTGGGTTCAAAGCTGGATCTTAATGAATGTTGCAGATGTGTTTTGGGGTCAATGTCTTGGAAGGACTGGTGACCACTCCAGATGTGAAGTATTCAGAAATGTTACGTTCTTCCCTCTGAGCAATAATGACCTTCTGTATGTAGACTCTCTAATATGAGGAAAAAGCCTTAATGGACTGGTCATGCACAGCTGCATCTAAAGACTTAGTAAACAATTATTTGGAAGTCTGACAGGGAGGAGGAGTCAGACTTCCAAATAATTGTTTACTAAGTCTTTAGATGCAGCTGTGCATGACCAGTCCATTAAGGCTTTTTCCTCATATTAGAGAGTCTACATACAGAAGGTCATTATTGCTCAGAGGGAAGAACGTAACATTTCTGAATACTTCACATCTGGAGTGGTCACCAGTCCTTCCAAGACATTGACCCCAAAACACATCTGCAACATTCATTAAGATCCTGCTTTGAACCCAATCATATTGGTCTGGCATGCATTAAAGCATCATTCGCACAAATCTGATTCCACCACCTCAGAGGACTTTGAGTACGATTGGATTCCGGACCAACAATCCTCACTACCAAGATCTTTGGACTTCATTTTTCTGCAGGTTTATATACCAGATAGTGCGCCAAGGACTATTTCTGTTTTCTTTCATTGTTTGTTTTATTTTTGTTTTTAAGCTATTGTTGTACTTACCTTGTGGATAGGTTTGTGGTTTTTCAATCCTTAGGCAGCCGTCTTCTCAGTTTGTTATATTAGTCTGTAGAATTCACTAGTTTATTGTTGTATCTTTGTAAGGGAATTCCAACATTTAGAGCACTTATCCATCATTATCGTGTATTGTTAAGTTAGGCTAATAGGTTAAGCGCTTAGTATATGTTTAGTTTAATTTTTTCTATCATAACATTTTTTATAGCGGATAAAAGATCCATAGAATCTCTCAGAAAAGAAGGCAGATTTTTTACCAGTGGCTGTAAAAAACCATCAATGTAGCGTGATAACCCATCTCCCAAAGATCCAATACTGGCCACAATGGGCCGCCCAGGAGGGCGGACAAGTGACTTATGGATCTTTGGGAGATGGTGGAAGATGGGCACAATAGGTGAGGCATTGTAGAGAAACTCATATTCCTTTGTGTTAAGTACAAATAGGGCCTTTCCTTCTTCAAGAATCTCTTTCAAAAGGTGTAAAAACTCACATGTGGGATCATGTCAATTTTGTATAAGATTCAACATCCTCAAGTAATCTAAGTGCCTCTGCCTGATAATCTGAAGAAGAGGGCACCACAATGGCCCCTCCCTTATCAGCCTTTTTGATTGTAATAGACCTATCTTCCCTGAGGGCAATCATCTCCTGGAAGTCAATATCTGACAGATTCGTTTTATTTAAAGAGGGAACCCCCCGGGGTACAATACCCCTAGCCAATAACCTGAGATCCCTCTCAACCAGCTTCTCAAAGGTCTTAATATTATGATTGTTAAAAATATGAGGGCAAAAGGTTGATTTCTTCTTAAGACCTAAGTGTAATTGCCCAAAGAAGCTGAATGAGGAAGGGATCTCAGGCTCCAAATCCTGATTTTGTTCATCATAAAGATCTCTAAGATCTGATAAAGCACATTGTTCACGAAATGAATGCAAATCCAAATTCTCCATTGAAACATCAATACCATCAACATTCTCAGCTAGACCTCTATTAGTGGAATATAGTGGAACCTCTGTTGTCCCTTTTTTCTATTAAAATATTTTTTAAGAGACAATTTGCGAATTAATTTTTGGAGATCAATGATGGTATTGAATAAATTAAAATCTTGGTATGGGGCAAAATTTAAACCTCTATTTAGAACCGCAATCTGGTCATCTGTAAGAGTCTTATGTGAAATGTTGATAACATTATCCACAACTTCTCCTATGCATATTTCTTTCTTTTGCTCGATCCCCCGGATCCCCCTCCCCCCCTCCTCTTCTTTGATGATCTCCTTGTCCTCTTTCGTTTTTTGACTCCTTTTGAAACAAGGAGTATGAAGGTTTATCTTCTTTCCGAGAGGGCATCATAACAGATTTTTGTGAAGAGTCGGTTTCAGGGGAGGTAGATCTAACTCGCCAATTATCATCATCATCACAAAAGGAAACGCCTAGTGAACGACTCTCATAGTCAGAACCATCTGACTCAAAACTGGAAGCGTTTCCATGGCGTTTTAGGATGGATTTGTTCGGGTTCTTGGAGTCACCTTGTTTTTTATTATTCTGATATTTAGAACCAGATTTTGGTTGTGGCTTTTGTGCGTTTGTAGTGTAGCGTTGCCATATATAAACTTGCTGCTTCTCATAGTCTATCTTGTCCCTATCAAACTTTTGTTGTTTCTTAATCATTAGAGACTTTTCCATAGCACCCACGTTGCTTAAAAGTGTTTGGTCATATTTAATAAAATTCTCCATTTTTCTGCAACCTTTCAATTTATCCTGTAGGACTTTCACATTGGCTCTCACTTTCTTTTTTTTAATTTAGCTTATACTTAATGATCAATTTGATTAGCTTAAATGAGCAATGATCTAATATGGCTTTCCAGTCATTCTCAAAATCTTTATTAATAAAGCCAAAGGACGGTACCTTTTTCAAGCGTAAGCCTCACGGAATCCTTTTAACTCTAGCATAGTTCTCAAGAGTGGTAATGTCCCACCAATACCTAATGTCCTGTGATAACAGTTTTTCCAATGTAAGGAAGTGGGTAATTAAGTCAGCAGGCTCTTCACAGATGAAATTAGCACCTTCATCAAAAACTGACTCTGCCCTCCTCTGACGGTGAGTGTCTCCACAGTTAAAGGCATAGGTATCAGTAACCCCTTCCTCATCCTCCACTTCTACATAATCTTCCATAATAAAAAACACACAGGATAGGAATAGCACGAATACTCACTCCAGAGAAATAAAAAAAAATGTTCCACAGAAAGAAAAAATGTGAATAAATAGATGCCACAAAAAATAAATAAATAAATGGTTAGAAAAAAAAATAACGATAGCACTCCAGTTCTCAAATCACCAATTAAGTGATTACATACATATTCACGGGGTATAAGCCTCTTCTTATAATGTCAATAATGAAAGTCTTAATTCCAGGCTGAGCAGCCGTGGCCAAACCAGCAATATGCGAAGCAGAGGAAAAGACCTCCCAGCCCAATGTTACAATCCTGGTAGATAGCGTGTATCACGCGCATGCTGTATTAACCCCCAGCAAAATGAATCCTTAGAGGGACCAAGGGCCCATCGTGTCCAGTGTTTTCCCGTTCAATGTGATCAAGGATTCATCACAGCTACAGTGCTTATTCCTACATGGTTGGTCTCCGATGTGCTGGGGGTTAATACAGCCTGCGCGTGATACACGCTGTCTACCAGGCTTGTAGCGTCGGGCTGGGAGGTCTTTTCCTCTGCTTCGCTTATGACTGTACGTAGTGGTAAATACAAGCCTGTCCTCCTTCTTATTTTTGGTAGCACTTACCTCTTTATCCAGTGCCCGGTCTAACACAGCAGGAGGATATCCCCTAGCCAGGAATCTACTACCTCCGATTTGCTCTGATTTATCTTGAACCCGGAGACCCTGTTGAACCGTCCCAATACCTCGAACAGGTTCGGCAGAGAGGTAAGGGGCCTGGATACTGTCAGGAACACGTCATCCGCATAGAGTGCCACCTTATGCGTCTGGTTTCCGATGGCAATACCTGAAATATCTTTGCTATCCCGGATCTGGGCCGCCAACGGCTCCATACACAGTGCAAAGAGGAGGGGGGAGAGCGGGCATCCCTGTCGCGTACCGCTCTTAATTTGAAAGGGGTCTGAAGCGAATCCCTGGTGGGTCACCCTTGCCGACGGGGTCGAATATAGCGCAAATATAGCTTTTATTAATTTGTTGCCCATTCCGAACGCTCCAAGCGTGGCCTCCAGGTATGGCCAGTCTATCCTATCAAACGCTTTTTCTGCATCCAGACTGAGCGCCATAACTGGTATATCATTGTGATTGGCTATTTCTATCAGATCAATAATTCGTCGGGTATTATCCGATGCTTGTCGACCCTGGATAAACCCGACTTGATCTGGGTGCACCAGTCTGGGTAGGATTAGACTCACTCTATTGGCCAGTAATTTGGAATAGATTTTGATGTCCGAGTTAATGAGGGATATAGGCCTGTAGCTCTTACAGTCCTGTGGGTCTTTCCCTGTCTTGTGTATTACTGAGATGGACGCTTGGAGCATTTGGCTCGGGAATGGGGATCCGTTCAACACTTGGTTAAACATACGTAGTAAGTAAGGGGCCAATTGTTTCCTAAACTTTTTGTAGTAAAGATTCGAGTACCCGTCTGGGCCCGGGGCTTTAGAGGGTTTCAGGTTTTTCATAACCTCCGCTAATTCCTCCATTGTAAAATCTCTGCCCATCACCTCTCTGTCCACCTCGCTCAAACAGGGTATATTTGAACTTGCTAGAAAATTCTCCAGGGCCACCTTGTTCGCTGGTGATCTGTTTACTTTATCCCCGTCATATAATTTTGCATAGAAATCTTTAAATTCCCGTACAATTTGCTTGGGGTTGGCAGTAATTTCCCCTGATTCGCGTCGTAACGCTTGGATACTATAATTGTGCGTTTTAGAGTTAATCATATTGGCTAGTAAGGTATCTGGTTTGTTTGCTTTCTCGAAAAATCTTCTCTTTGACCAACTTAACGCTTTCTCAGCCTGGGAGGTGAGCAGAAGATTCAGCTTTGTCTGGGTGTCTTTAATTTGTCGCAGGGTCTCTGCGTCAGGTGACCGCCTATGTTGTTCCCAGTGCTGTTTTAGTTCTGCTTGCACCTTAATAATTTTTGCGTTGCGCTCCTTTTTCTTGCTGGCACCCATACTAATCAAAACCCCCCTCAGTGTTGCTTTGTGTGCCTCCCAGAGGGTTATGTGTGAGTCAACGCTGTCCTTATTTTCACTGAAAAAGTATTCAATCTCCTCTTTGATTTTTCTCTCAAGGTCTGGGATCTTTAGGAGGGAGTCATTTAGTTTCCAATTTGCTCTTGGCCTTTCCAGCCCTATCTGCGCGCACCTTAGCTCGATCGGTGCATGGTCCGACCATGAAATATCATGGATCCCTGTGTGGGTGACCGCGGAGACCAGTCTGCTAGAGATAAAGAAGTAATCGATTCTACTGAATGAGTCGTGTGGGTGTGAGTAGAAAGTGTAGAGTTTTTCTAGCGGGTGGCTTTCTCTCCATGCATCTATTAGGTGGAGGTCTTTCAGACCTTGTGCTAGCGCGGAAGATCGGGGGTTGGTTCTGCACTTATGGGGACCTGAGCGATCTAGGGTTGTGTTCATAGCCACGTTGAAGTCCCCGCCTAGGATTAGGGCTCCTTCGCTAAACTTTTTTATAATGCCGAATGTCTTCGTAAAGAATTCTGCTTCATGGGTGTTGGGGGCATACAGCGTGGCTATTGTTATGGGGAGCATGTTGATGGACCCTATGAGCATCAGGAACCTCCCCTCTCGGTCTTTCTTTACCTTATCCACTACTAGGCCTACTCTATTATGGACTAGGATTGCAACCCCCCTTTTTTTTTCTGGAGCGGAGGATAGGAATACTTGATTATATTGTTTATCAAAATATTTGGGCGCACTAGAGGTACTGAAGTGCGTTTCCTGGAGTAGGATGAAGTCCGCTCCCTTTTTCTTGTAGTCAGTGAGTGCTATCCTTCGTTTGCATGGGGAGTTTAGACCCTTAGTGTTATGAGATATAAAGGTTAGAGGCATGTTGTTGTGGGGAACTGACCTTGTTTTACTAGTGTTGTTCTTGGATGTATCGAGTCGCTACGGCGCCGCTTCTGTTCCCCTGCAGTACTCAGTTCTGTGCAGGGCTTCAGCGGGGGGCCACTCATGGAGGAGACAGTGTGGGGGGGGGTGGACACAGTAGGTACTTGGGACACATAAGGGAAAAGAAAAAACATGTAAACAACATACATCAACTGGGGAGATTGATCAGCGGCATAGGACCGCCGTCTCTCCCTTGCCTGTGGGACTACGGGTCTCTGGAACACGCCCTCTATCTTTTTCCTCCTGAAAAGGGCCGTGTTGCCCCGCCTCGTCCCCAGGACTTCCTTGGGTTCTAGGGCAACTGCCCCATCCCAAGGGTAGACACGCATGACGACTGTAGGACCACCGTCTCAGCCGATGAACTAGTAGCTTTGTTAGTCCAAACCTGACCTATAAACAAACTGCATACTTAAGAAATTGCATGTAACCTACAACTCTGACCTTCTATCAGTAACTTTCAACAACTTGACCCTCCTTCCTCTGTAGCCCCCCTCCGACTTGCCTCTTGCATTGCCTATTAGGCCCCCATCCTCTGCTGAGTCCCGTGGTTATTTACCCGTTTTTTTTTTTTTTTTTTTTTTTTTTCCCCCCTCCCCCCCAACATCCCTCGTCCTCCTGTCTGTTTTTGCCTCTTATTTCCACTTTACCCTCTCAGAGCTCTGTATTGGGGCCTCCACCTCCCGCCCCCCCGATGGCCTATGGCTACCTTCATTGCTGTCCCTTGCCGCTCTCTATTGCTGTGTAAGCCCCTGCTGCAGCGAGTGTTCCCGTCTTTATCTCCCTCCCTCCCTCCTTAGCAGTATCCCATTACTGTTATGGAGGTGACAGCATGAATAGGGTGTATGCCGTATGTCTAAGAGATGTTCTCAGGGGGCTCGCCCGCAGGGGTATCCGCGGGAGTGGTGCCATCTGGGGACGTAGGGGTATCAGCGCGGTGATTAGAGGTATCAAAGAGCGAGAGGGGCGGGAGTGTCATTGAGGGAAACGCCAGTGGGAGCAACAGGGGTGTCCGCGCAAGGATCAGGGGCGGCCGCGGGAGCGGGGGTGTCAGTGAGTGGGTTGTCCGCCCGTGGGGTGGCTTCCGTTGCCCTCTGTGCTATCTTGTTTATCCCCCCTCCTAGGGCCCCGCCCCCCCCCCCCGTCTGCGTGCGCTCTATAAGTGTGTCCCTTTTCTCTTTCGGCGCCGTGTAGTGCTTGGCCTCCTCCAGGGTCGCCTTCCGGGTCCCGCCTCTTCCGGTCCGTCCTGACCTCCGCCATCTTGGATGTGGCATCTCTCCTCCGTCCCTCTCGCGCGAGGTGCAATCTCCTCCCTGTTGACGTCATCCGTAGCCACACCTCCTCAGTTGGGCACCGGAGCTGATTCAAGATGGATGCCAGTCTCTCTCCGCTGCCGTCGGGGGATCAGGTAGATGTTGCAGCCGGACCAAAGGGCCTTGTCTCTTCTGGGCTCTGGGGGGGGATGCCGTGGGGGGCTTTAGCTGTACAGGGGTCTCAGCGGGACTGCTGCGGGTACTGTTTTAGCGAACAGAAAGCGGGGGGTAGGGAGGGGGGTCAGCAATAACTATGAGGGAACCCAGTCTTTAGTAGTCCAGTTACCGTGGACTGCGGGCATGATTTTTCTTGTTGGATCTTCCCGCCTCCCGCCATATTGGATCCGGCGCTGTTCTGTTTCCCGCCACCTCCTCTGTAATTTTGTCCTGTAAGCCCAGTTTAGTGAGGAAGGCTCCGCCATCTTCAGCTTTTTTTATTGTCGTAGATGCCCCGTTTCTGGACACAAGAAGCCCAAAGGGGAAAATCCAGCGGTATTTAACCCCTTCATCTCTGAGGATTTTAGTAATTGGGGTAAGTTGTTTTCTTTTTAATAGTGTGGTGGGGGAGATGTCTTGGAAAACTTGAATTTTGTGCGATTCAAAAGATGGATTATTGCGGGTCAGCTGGGTAAATAGTTCTTTTATTTTAAAATAATGGAAGCGGGCGATGATATCCCGTGGGGGGTCTCCCGGCTGCGGCCTGGATCTCAGGGCTCTGTGACACCGGTCCAGATGCAACTCTTGGGCCGTCCTGTCCGGCATCAATTGGGTTAGCCACCGGCCCACGAAATCCTCCGGGTCAGGTTCTTCTTCGGAGACCCCTCTATTTCTCACGTTATTCCGACGCTCTCGGTTTTCAGCATCTTCTTGTTTGTCTAAGAGGTCTTGGATAGAGTCCTTTACCTGGGCTAGTTGTTTGTCAGTTTTATGGAGGGACTTTACTGTGGTGTCCAGCTTCCTCTCCAGGGTGTCTGTTCTGTCGCCAATGCTGCTGATGTCCGCTCTCAGGGACGCCACTTCAGCCTGCAGGCATCTTTTAATATCAGTGCAGAACTCCTGCATATCGCGCCTCCGCATAATTCTGTTCCCGCTGTCTTCATCCCTCTCTGCCTCTGAGTCGGACCCGCTTGGCGGGGGGCCCTCATGGCTGCGGGCGCGTGGCTGATCTCCTTTGCTGTAATAGTCAGTCATTACTGTGGAGGGGCGCTTTGATCTTGTCCCTTTAGACATCCTGGAGGTGTCCGGGTACGTTGTGGTCAAATTTCGGCGAAATCCGCCAGGTTTGGATGTATTTATTAATTAATTTGTGTCGGCTAGAAACGGAGCTGAATGATCAAGCAGCCATTCAGTCCGTTGTCGCGCATGCGCATCTCACTAGTGGTTTTTGATGATGTGAACGAAGACAGAAGCAGCCGGATGAATTCTGAAGTGTATAGGGATATATTGTCTGCTCAGATTCAGCCAAATTCAGTGAAGTTGATTGGACGGCGCTTCACTTTACAGATGGACAATGACCCAAAACATACTGCGAAAGAAACCCAGGATGTTTTTAAGGCAAAGAAGTGAAATATTCTGCAATGGCCGAGTCAATCACCTGATCTCAACCCGATCGAGCATGCATTTCACTTGCTGAAGACAAAACTTAATGCAGAAAGACTCACGAACAAACAACAACTGAAGACAGCTGCAGTAAAGGCCTGGCAAAGCATCACAAAGGAGGAAACCCAGCGTTTGGTGATGTCCATGCGTTCCAGACTTCAGTCATTGCCTGCAAAGGATTCTCGACAAAGTATTAAAAATTAACATTTTATTTATGATTGTGTTAATTTGTCCAATTACATTTGAGCCCCTGAAATAAGGGGACTGTGTATGAAAATGGTTGCAATTCCTAAACGTTTCATACGATATTTTTGTTCAACCCCTTGAATTAAAGCTGAAAGTCTACACTTCTATTGCATCTCAGTTGTTTCATTTCAAATCCATTGTGGTGGCGTACAGAGCTAAAATTATGAAAATTCTGTCAGTGTCCAATTATTTCCGGACCTAACTGTGTGTGTGTGTGTGTGTGTGTGTGTGTGTGTGTGTGTGTGTGTGTGTGTGTGTGTGTGTGTGTGTGTGTGTGTGTGTGTGTGTGTGTGTGTGTGTGTGTGTGTGTGTATATATATATATATATATATATATATTTTTTTTAATGATAGGGATGTAAAGTAGGTTTGTAAATGAAAAAAAAATATATGAAACCCTTAATACAGCTGAATCCCGTTATAACGCGGTGCTCTTGGTCCACATAATGAGCACGTTATAACCAGGATCGCGAAATGGTCGGCGCAATCAGGAAGAACGGTTCTGCGAGGACTTACCCGGCATCTGCAGCTCTCTCCACTTCATCAGGCTCCGAGGTGCTTACATACGCTCTCCCAAGCTTTCAATTTGACTGACTTTTGAGCGCAGGAGGGTCACATGACCCTTCTCTGATCAATGACAGCCCAACAGTGAATACATTTTATATAATACACATGCGGGAATTGAACCCTGATCACCCATGGACTGCACTGTGCAGTAGATGTTACGTTTGTTTATAGAGTCAGATTCATCACACCAATACTGTGGTGTAGCAGCTAGAGAATTGCACCAGCATATGAAAGATCATGGGTTCAATTCCCGCATGGTGTAGGGGTGTGTGTATATATGTGTATCAGCGTGTGTCTGTTAGCAATAATGCATTGAATATTATATAAAAATAAAACCTTGGAGATGTTTTTAAATCGGGAGCCACGCTCAGACAGCATTAAAAGCGGATTCGCGCTATAGCAGATTGCGCTATAACGGGGTTGAGCTGTACTAATATTTTGACCACAGGGTAAACGGGTTGGAGTAAGCCATGCTTCTTATCTGTACCAACATTAAATACCCAAGGGTTTAAAGATTGGTACATGTCTGGAGTGTTTATATCTAGCTAGCACCAACACTGTCCTGGGTTTCCATTACTCAATGCAATATAAAAAAATGTTTTTTTTTTTTTTCAACTTTAAATTTTTATTGGAAAGTACAAATACAGCCAATGTTCCACAGCCCATTATTACATTTCCAGTTTTGTTAAACACATGTAATGACGCCTCGAAGACACATCCACTTAACACTTTACAAACAAGACCAGACGAACTTGACAAGGGGACAGGGAAAGAGGTTAGGGGTGGGAGGGAGGTGGTAGGTTGCCAGGCTCTGGTGCAGTTTTTTAGATATCTCTTGTTCAACCTTTTAGGCAATAGCTAAGGGTTTTAACTGGGACAGGTTCTTCTGAGGTTTCTTTCTTTTATTTGTTTTTCCCTATTCTATGACTACATGAAGGTCTGCTAACTGTGCGTCGCTGAGTCGTGTTGTCTAATCTGCCCTTAAAGGAGAACGCACCTAGTTTAATTAGTGCAAGATTGAGGTGGCGTCCACTCCTGGGATGTCTACCTGGGTCAACCATGGATCCCAGACCTTTAGAACATTTGTGCCGGAGTCATTAACTAAACTCGTTAATTGTTCCATCCGGCAGACATGCCAAATTCTGTTTTTGATCTTAGGGATAATTGGTATCTCCTGCTGTTTCCATAATGCTGCGATCTCACATCTTGTGGCTGTAGCAAAATGCGCGATTAATTTATGCGACGCATTTGACAGACCCTGGATCCGCATGCCCAATAGGAACAGCCACGGGTCCAGGGGGATCTCCAAATCGAGAATCCGCTGAATCCAATCTCTGATTTGTTCCCAAATAGGGGCCCCCTTAGTGCAAGACCACAACATATGTCGGAGGTCAGCTGCTTCCCCACACTGTTTAGGGCAGAGAGGGGAGTAGCCTTTTACAAATTTCGCTAAGCGCATCGGAGTGTAATACCACCTCATAAGGACTTTATATGCGTTCTCCTTTAATGTGGTGCAGATTGAGCTTTTCGCCGCCGCCTGTATAATTCTGTCCCATTCGTCGTCCTCTAAAGTCTCTCCTAGGTCTGATTCCCAGTGTCTCATGTAACTCAGTCTATTGTCAATGGGCGACTTCTGGCAGATCACTTCCCTGTACATTCTAGATGTGAGTCCCCTTGTGTCCGTATCTCTGGAACACAGCTGCTCAAAATTTGTTCGCGCCGGTCGAATTGGCGTTTTATTGTAGAAATCTCTGATCTGGAGGTACCTAAAAAAATTGTTTGGGATATTCTTAGAGGATTTAATTTGGTCAAATGTTTGTATGGTCGTTATGCCCTCCAGATCTTTTAGACGGGAGAAGCCCTTCTGAGTCCATATCAAGAAATTTTTGCTATTCAGGTCCGGAGCGAAGTCTGGGTTGCCCACTATTGGTGTCATTAATGATGTTTTGGTAGTCAAATTACATTTGAATTTCGTGGCCTCCCAAACTTATAATGAATTGACCATGGTCTGCAGCGGATTGTTCATCTTGCGTACCCCTTCTCTGGGTAGCCAGATTAAATTTCGGATTTCAATTGGTGCACAGCATCTCTTCTCCAACTCAACCCATCTCCGTAGGCTTGGGTCTGTGTGCCATTGGAAAATCTGCCCTAATTGGGCTGCTTTATAGTAGGCCTGCAAGCAAGGCACCGCTCACCCTCCGCAGGATGAATGGGACGTTTTAATATTCCTTTAGCAATTCTTGGGTTTTTCCCGTTCCAAATAAATTTTATAATTTTTGACTGGAGGGAGAGGATGTCCGCCTGCACCAAAGGGATAGGGAGACTCTGGAAAAGATATAGCATCTTTGGGAGGAGATTCATTTTCACGCTATGTATCCTCCCAATCCATGAGATGCTCCCCTTCATCCAGGTTCGGAGATCCTCCCCCAGCGTCTTTATGATCTTGGGGAAATTTGCTTTATATAAAGTTTTGTACTCCCTTGTGAGATAAACCCCTAAATATTTGATAGCGGAGGGTTGCCATTTGAACTGAAAATTGAGGTCAATCAGTTTTTCAACTTCTTTTGGTAGATTAATATTGAGGGCTTCTGATTTAGACTGATTGATCTTAAATCCCGAAATTTGGTTAAATTTGCCCAGTATGTTGAATACATTTAGGAGAGATGTGAGAGATTTGGCTATTGTGAGAATGACATCGTCCGCATATAGAGCGGCTTTGTGCATTTGGTCTCCCACAGGGATACCAGAGATATCTGGGTTATTTCTGATGTGTGCCGCCAAAGGCTCTATACATAAGGCGAACAGTAGTGGCGACAGCGGGCATCCTTGACGTGTTCCGCTTTTGATTTCAAACTGTTCTGAGGGGAAACCTTGATATCTCACTCTTGCTGTTGGGTTTTTATACAACGCCAGGATGGCCTGCAGGAGGCGTCCCTCAAAGCCAAATGCTCTCAGTGTTTCCGATAGGTAGGGCCAATCTATTCTATCGAAGGCTTTTTCAGCGTCCAGACTTAACACCATGGAGTGAATTTTTTCTTTTTGGGCCAGATCAATTAGGTCAATAATTCTCCTGGTGTTATCTGCCGCTTGTCTACCTCCGATAAACCCTACTTGATCCGTGTGAATTAACCCGGGAAGAACACTACCCACCCTGTTGGCTATAGGTCCAAGTTAATCAGTGAAATGGGCCGGTAGCTCTTACAGTCTGCCGGGTCCTTTCCGGGTTTATGGATCACCGATATTGAGGCTTGGAGCATTTGTGCTGGGAATGAGGCCCCTGCTAAGATTTCATTGAATAACTTTAACATGTGGGGGGCTAGAATTTTTAAATATTTATTGTAATATAAGTTCGAAAAGCCATCTGGCCCTGGGGCTTTAGCCGGTTTTAGTGCTTTGATGACCCCAGAGAGTTCCTCCATCGTGAAGTCCGACTGGAGTGCCTCCCTTTCGCATCTCTTCAAAATGGGTAAATGTGCCTCTATTAAGAAGGTCCGTAAATCCTCCTTTGTTTTCGGATTATGGGTTACCTTATCTCCATTGTATAATATTTCGTAATACTTTTTGAATTCCCCTGCTATGTTCGCTGGGATGGAGGTAAGGTCCCCATCTTGGTTTCGAATTGCGTGAATGTGATAGTTTGGAAGCTTGTTTTTTTAGCTTATTGGCAAGTAGTGTGTCAGGTTTGTTAGCTTTTTCATAAAATTTCCGCTTGGACCAGGTCAATTCCTTCTCGGCCTGGGCGGAGAGGAGGAGGTTAAGACTAGTTTTAGTGGCTAGTATTTGAGTTAACGTGTGGGCATTCTTATTTTTTTGTGGAGGGAGGAAAGCTCTGCTAGCTGTTCCTCTAGCTTCAAAATTTTTCCCTCCCGTTCTCTTTTCCGTTTAGCGGCCAGATTCATAATGACCCCCCTGAGGGTAGCCTTATGGGCCTCCCACAGTCTGGAGTGCGTAGCCACACTCCCCTCATTCTCCTCGAAGTATTGTGTGAGCTTTTCCCCAATTTCCACCTGTAGGGCTGGGATTTTCAGCAAGATTTCGTTTAGTTTCCAGTTCGCTCTAGGTCTGTCTAGTGGGATTAGTGTGCACCGCAGCTCTATAGATGCATGGTCTGACCATGAAATATCATGGATCTCGGTGCGAGAGACCCCAGGGACCATTCTGTTGGATACAAGGAAGTAATCTATCCTGCTATATGTGTCATGTGGGTGTGAGTAGAAGGTGTATTCTCTCAGTCTCTGGTGTTGTTCCCTCCAGATGTCGAGTAGTTGGCAGTCACGTAACCCTTTTTTAATTGTTAGTATGTCAGATCTGTGTGTAATATTAGTGGATGAACATCTGTCAAGGTCCTCCCGTAGTGCCCTGTTCAAGTCTCCAGCGACAATGATATTACCTCTGGCCACTTTGTTGAGTTTCCCAAAGAAGGTAGAGAAAAAAACGGGGGCCGTCTCATTAGGGGCATATATTGTTGCTAGAGTAATTGGGAACCCTTGGATTGCACCTCTTACTATGAGGAATCTGCCCTCTTTATCTTTGAAAGTCCTATCGGGTACGAACGGTATTCTTTTATGAATTAGTATGGCCACCCCTTTTTTTTTGACTTTCGCGGAAGACAAAAAGTGTGTCGGGTAGTCCTTATCCAGGAATTTGGGGTAGTTGTCTTGAGAGAAGTGTGTTTCTTGCAGAAACAGAATTTCTGCCCCTTTACGCTTATAATCTCGGAAGGCGATTCTGCGTTTAACCGGGCTGTTAAACCCCTTAATGTTATGTGATACTAGCCTGAGTTCCTTACTCATTTAAAAGTATGAGATGACTTTGCTGCCGATATCTGTTCTTGATTGATGCACCTGGACCACAATCCCGACCTCCTCTTCTTCTCGAACTGCAATACCTCACTTCACCACCTACAGCAATACACAAGGGGGAGCACACAAGAGGGTACACCTGGGGGGACACAACAAACACTAGACAAGACAAAAGACAGTAGAATTCTCGTCGTCTCGGCGACGTCGCCTCCTTGACGAGATCACCGCCTTTGGGAAGCTGGACTCCTCTCCAACCGTCCGGAGGAAACGTGGGATGAAGTTCATTCACCCACCGCGTCCAGTCCCAAAGGACTTCACTAGGGCCCAGGAGATCCACCCTCCTCCCCCCTAGTGCGTGGCCCATGCGGATTTTTGAAGCAGGTCACTCCCCCCCACTCCTGCCTCGCTCTTCCTGAGCTTGAATTAATAAAACCTAACATATACTATGCATAACCAGAGTCTGTCCCGGCTTTGTTCACCCCTGTAGTGTATCAGGCTAATCCCTCGGTGTCATGGCCTCAGCAACCTGTGTTTCTTTGCTTCTCCTCCAGTTCTCGTCCCCCTACTTGAGGTCTGGTCCCCGGCCACGGTGAAGCTGTCACCAAATAAAGAAACTCACCCCCGAGTGAAAGAGCGGTGATCCCCGACACCCCAACTACAGATGTCCAGTGATCAAGCAACCTGCGCTGAAACTGAATCCCTGGTGAGAAAATTTGCGGCCTACCTTTCTGATGATGGCGGCCCCCGACACAAGATGGCGAAGCAGCTCTAGAAGGCGGGAATCCACAGTAGCAGGAAGAGAGCGGTGAGCGGGAAACAGGAGCGGGCGCACGCACCTCCGCACTGGTGAGAGACGTCTTCCAAAATGGCCGCCCCCCGGATACGCATCACAGCTGTGCCCCGGAAGGAGCGGCGCCATCTTGGAGGTGGCGCGGAACCAGCTCCCACCGGCGCGACCAGATGACGTCACCAGCAAGACCAAGGACAGCCGTAAGCCCATCAAGGCGTCCAGAATGCACCGGATGACCCGCGCAGGCCTGGATTAGTCATCTCACCGGCCCGACGCGGGCTTTTTGAATTTTGAGTCTGGGAAGAATAGAAAGACATACAGGAAGGGAATTAGTATAGCGCCGTAGCGGCAGAACCATTAAGCGAGTAAGGGCAGGGTGAGTGATAGAGAGGGAGTTAGTAAGAGGATAAAAGCAAGTAGATGAGAGGAAATAAGCCGAAGTGGAGACATTTAAGGAGACAATACTATAAGAAGGAGTAAGGAAGTAGACTTGAATTTAAAGTGGGGTAGGGATGCAGCAAGTAGTAAGGAAGTGGTAGAGGGGAGAGCAAGGAGGAGAGGAAGTAGGGAGCTAGAAAGAAAGAAGAATAAATGTGGAGAAGTGAGGAAATCAGAAAGCTATAGAAATGTGCAAGTTAGATAGTGGGAGTGGTGACTGGAAGTGGAGTGAAGGGGGACGTGAAGTAGGACTTGGTAGGTTAGGTATCAAAGGAGGTAGAGAAGTGTTAGTAGGTTGGTGAAGACAGGTTGAGTGGGAAAGGAGAAGGGAAGTAAGGAGCAGGGCGACACAAGGTTTAGATAGACAGATGCGATCGCTGGGGAAGGTTGAAATCAAAAAAATGTTTTAAAGCACTTTACTACATTTGTGAAGTAAGGCTTTAACCGATAATAAACAATACAGACCGGCGCCAATTAGTCCAAGGTGATACTAATGTCCAGCACTGAAAGAGTCTCAGAATAGTAGATAGCTGCAGTAGTATCTTCACAGCTTGTCTTCAATGATTGGACTCCATATGTATGTGCATGGGAGAAAAAATAGACAAAGAAAACATATCATAGTGCAGTATGCAAACAACCAAACATGCAGGACAAACAGGACAAGACAAACACTACATAAAACAGGCAAGGCTGACTAATCCTACAATAAAGTATTTATTAACACAATTAAAATGAAAATGATGAGGTAGCACACGTGGGATCCGGTGGGTAAAAACCGGAATCCTACTTACAGTACTGCCACAGGACATAAGCAGGGGTGTAAGGATAGATGGTAACCGGCAGCAGCTCCGTTTTTTCAGTCCTCAGACCTCCAGGGATCTCTCTCTCTCTGTGACCAGAAGCACGTCACACCACGCGGCTTGACGGATCTCGTGGAGCTCCTGGTGCTGTCTGTCAAGCTCAATCCGGAAATCCGCTGCTAGGAGGCGGGTGCAATCGCCGAATTTCCTTTCACTTGGCTGCAAGGCTCCCGCAGTCACTACCAGTCCTCTGCCACACTCAAAATGCAAATCTGCCCAACGCGTTTCGTGCGCATGCGCACTTCTTCAGGGAATGAGCCTGTTTTATTTAGTGTTTGTCTTGTCCTGTTTGTCCTGCATGTTTGGTTGTTTGCATACTGCACTATGATATGTTTTCTTTGTCTATTTTTTCTCCCATGCACATACATATGGAGTCCAATCATTGAAGACAAGCTGTGAAGATACTACTGCAGCTATCTACTATTCTGAGACTCTTTCAGTGCTGGACATTAGTATCACCTTGGACTAATTGGCGCCGGTCTGTATTGTTTATTATTTGTCTTGTTTTTCCAACCTGTCTTGGAGTTGGTATCACCTGGCAGCCTAAGTTTATTATTATATATTTATATTTTATTGTGTGCACTATCACATTATAACATTATTGTCACTGCACAAGATTTTTTAGCGCTATATACACCCATTTTTTTCTTGTTAAGGCTTTAACCGAACATGAAAATCAGTATTCTGAAGGAGCAAGTCACACGCTTTTTATAAAAAAAAAAATTTAAAACAGGATTGAAGCAGAGGGTCTCCCCAAGCTGAACCGCATTCATTTCAACTCTGGGACCCCCCCATTTCGATAATACTTCCCTCCAAAGGGGATGCCAGGCTATACGATAAAGGGGGTAACCAGGCTATACAATAAAGGTCACCACTGGAACGGTGGGCCCCTGGCAGCTACCTGGCACCATAAGCCAGGGGCCAGGCATTATAACATGTGAACGTTAAAGTGTCCCCTGCCTTTCCACTTTTCATAGAAAAATGGAAAAAATGTGTGGTGCTCTGAAAAAAAGCCTCAAAATATGTAGTACAAAAATTGTAACGTTCAATAAATGTATATAATGATTCCTGAAATGAAAACCCCCTGGATAATGGATAAGGGATAGCCAATCCATAGGACACAGAACAATCATGTATTAGTCACTGCTCCATTGTGATCTGACTAGTGGGCTAGGGCCCCCACGAGCACTGTAGTAAGGGGCCACACAATAAAGTGTCCCAGCATATAATGTCAGAATGGAGAATGTGCTTGTGATAAAATAACTCACAGTTACAGTTGGTAATGTCCTTTTGGCTGTCCAGTTTCCTTCTTTCACAGTAGGGGGCGTGCTTCTGTTTTTTCTGGATGACTTGACACGAAGCAAAAGGAAAAAGCAGGCACTAATACTCAGGAAAGTAAAAAAAGGTTGAATGAAATCCAGGAGAGCGTGTGCCCATAAAAAAATACTATTTTAATGGAAACCACAAAAAAATACAGCTACATTACGGGGTATACAGACCCCCACCAACGCGTTTCGAGCCGCGTTGGTGGGGGTCTGTGTATTCAAATACTTTCTAGGCAAGCTACCCACCTATCTGAACAAGCTCCTCACCCCTACCACGTCAGCACTTATCATCTGAGATCAGACTCCAACAGACTGCTCATGGTCCTAAGGTTCAACAAAGTATCCGGACGCTCCTCCTCATAGGCCTTCATTATACCACCGGCGGCGGGACACGCACGCTACCTCCGTGCGATGCGCTGCCCGAAACTTGCACTGCAGGCAGGAGGCATCGGGAGGCGAGGCCATGATGTCACGTGAGTGGTTCACGCTCATTGGCTGAACCGCTCACATGACGCGGCCATCGCTCCAGAAAATAAAATTCTTGGATCTGTTCGAAAATTTGCGCACTTGGTCACCCATTCTTAGCGTGCGCTCATAGGAAAACTTTTATTTGTTTTGGTGGCGCACAACGTTCTGCGCTCCGCCGCTTCGGGTATAATCACGGCCTTACCGTGCACCCCAAAACTGGAACAACCTACCAGAGACTCTTGCAGATGCCACCAGTCTAAGTTCTTTCAAAACTAAGGTTGTCTCACATTTTAATCTGGTCTGTAACGGTTACATGCGCCTATAATATATATTATCTCTAACTGTGCATGCAATGTCTTGTATATAATGTATACCCTGTTCACTTAATGTAACTATGGATTTGTAACCATGTATCTGTCATCATAACTCTGTGCCCAGGACATACATTGAGAGTTACCTCATTTTCAAGTATTGCTTCCTTCCTGGTAAAACATTTGATAAATAAATAAAATATCCGAGGCCTAAGGAGCGAACACATGATTAGGAAATGCAGGAGGGGGGCGCAGGACCCTCCAGGACTGAATGGGTGAAAATCCCTCAGCTGCCCCAGGGACATCAACTTTAGGATTTCCTGTACAAGTGTACAGGCATACCCCGGTTTAAGGACACTCGCGAGTAAGGACATATCACCCAATAGGCAAACGGCAGCTCGCGCATGCGCCTGTCAGCACGTCCTGAACAGCAATACCGGCTCCCTACCTGTACCGAAGCTGTGCGCAAGCGGGGAGACTGTAGAGACTGTTACACATGTGTTATTTACATCAGTTATGCGCGTATATGAGGATTGCAGTACAGTACATGCATCGATAAGTGGGGAAAAGGGAGTGCTTCACTTTAAGTACATTTTCACTTTACATACATGCTCCGGTCCCATTGTGTACGTGAATGCGGGGTATGCCTGTACCACCTGATAAGATTACACAAATAATGCAATAAATTGCACCCATTTAAGAAATATAGCGCTGTGCCATTTGTTTAAATAGAGCTGCGTTAACGTTCTGCCACCGTTAACCTGCGTTAATAGATGCGACCAAATCTGTACATCATTTTCTTTTACACTACATTAAGGTGAGACTATAATTACACGTTTATAATGTGAGGTCTATGAGCTGAAAGCGCAGCTTAGTGCAGGGGTGAGCAAACTTTTTATGCCGAGCCCCCCTTTTCATCCATAAAATTTCTCGGGCCCCCCCTGCCTGACGTAATCAAAATCACATGAAAAAAAAAAAAAACCTTTATTAAACGGTATACAATATAAATCCAAATATGTCTATAAATACTAACATATTTCAACAGCTCGCGCTTGCAAAATTAGGCTGCGTCCACGCTGCCGCTGAGAGCGGTGACATCACCAACTCTCCAAGCCTGAGCGCAGGGTGTCCTGCATCATTTTGCAAGCGTGGATCGGGGCTATTTGTGTGTGTTTGTGTGTGTGTGTGTGTGTGTGTCTGTGTGTGGCTGTATGTGTGTGTGTGTGTGTGTGTGGCTGTGTGTGTGTGTGTGGCTGTGTGTGTGCATTGACTTCTGCTGAGCGCACTTCAAAGTCAATTTTGTTTGTCTCCCCAAGCGCCGAGCTTGGGAGAGCGTACGTGCACAAAGGCAATACTTTTGGGGGGCATTCATCCACCTCTTTGCTACCTCCCTTCCCTATCCCCCCTTTTGTTTCTACCTTCCCCTCCCTGCTCTTTGGCTTGCTATCCCCATTGTCATCCACACTCCTACCTACATTATTATTATTTATTATTTTTCCGTTTTCAATGTTTTCACTTTTTTTTTATTATTTCTGTACATTCATAGTGTGATTGATACAGTGGCAGCCGACCCTTTCCCTCGCAGAGGATCGCAGCGAAGCAGGTTGCCAGCGGAGGAGAGCAGGAACACAGCGCTATTGCAGGGCAGACACCGGGAGGGGCGTTTGACTTCACCGTGCTCGGGCGTGCTCCTCCCCGTACCCCCGAAGCCCCTGCGCGTGTGCGCACACACCATCACGAGGCCGCCACCTGCACTATCTTGTTCAGCCACCCGCACACATCTTCGGCTGCCCGCCCGTGCACATCTTATTGGCCGCCCATCGCGTACAGCTTTTTCGTCCTCCCGCGCAAAGCGTCTGCCGGCCCGCGCACCCAGATTTCGCCGCACGTCGCCTGCGCCCCCCTAAATCTTGCGCCTTATTGCCCCCCACCAGTTTGCGCACCACTGCAATACAACACACACTCTCTCTCTCAATCAATCACCACATACACACCACATACACACACACACAATCCCCCCCCACACACACACACACACACACACACACACACACTCCCCCCCCCCCACACACACACACACACACACACACACACACACACAATCCCCACACACAATCCCCCCACACACACACACACACACTCAATCCCCCCCCACACACACAATCCCCCCACACACAAACACACCCCCCCCACACACAAACACACTCAATCCCCCCCCATACACAATCCCCCCCGCACACACTCAATCCCCCCCACACAAACATACACTCAATCCCCCCCCACACACACACACTCTCAATTCCCCCCCCCCACACACACACACTCAATCCCCCCACGCACACACTCAATCCCCCCAATCACACTCAATCCCCCCCCCCACACACACACAATCCCCCCCACACACACACACACTCAATCCCCGCCCCCACACACACACACTCAATCCCCCCACGCACACACTCAATCCCCCCACACACACACACACACTCAATCCCCCCCCACACACACACTCAATCCCCCCCACACACACACACACACACACTCAATCCCCCCACACACACACAATCCCCCCCCACACACACTCAACCCACCCCCCACACACACACTCAACCCCCCCCCCACACACACACTCAACCCCCCCCCCCCACACACACACACTCAACCCCCCCCCCCCACACACACACTCAACCCCCCCCCACACACACACTCAACCCCCCCCCCCCACACACACACTCAACCCCCCCCACACACACTCAATCCCCCACCCACACACACACAATCCCCCCCCCACACACACAAAATCCCCCCCACACACTCAATCTCCCCCCCCCCAACACACACAATCCCCCCTACACACAAACACACACACCCCCACACACAAACACACACCCCCCCACACACAAACACACTCAATCCCCCCCACACACACACTCACTCAATCCCCCCCCCACACACACACTCACTCAATCCCCCCCCCCATACCTTGTGACCTTGAGCAAGTCACGTTATCTCCCTGTGCCGCAGGCACCAAATAATAGATGTATGTGTAGGGATGTGGTAGGAACCTCATATGTGTGTTCAGTTGGTGTTTTGACTGTTCAGGAGAGTCATGTGGAGGTCTGCGCTGATGCAATAGCTGTGAGTCTGTGCAGCTCAAGGCAGAGAAGCTCCGCTGAGGAACTACAACTCCCATGAGCTCCTGGGCAGTCACCTGACTTGAGGAGCCAATCGGAAGGCTAGAATTACGGGAGGAGGAAAGGGAAGCGTGGGGGAGAGGCTAGTCAGAGGGGATCTGGAAGGTAAAGGAGGAGGGTGTATGCGTGCAGGGGGTCCGTGACCCGCCTGCATAGGCTAGCTTTACCCCGCAGGCCCTTAGGAGAAACCCCTGAGTCACAGTGTGCTGCTGTGCTGCAGGGACGCCCATAGTGCTAGCGATCAGACTGTGTACACAGTTAGGGACAAGCGTGCGGAGCAGGTTTGCTGGTGAGCTGCTTGGGACCAGACAGCTGCACTGCGGACATCCCAGACAAGCAAGGATTCGGCTGATCCTTTTCCAAGTATTACCGGTCACCGCCGTGACCGGAAGGTAGTAGATACGTCAAGTGCACCAACACCGGTCAACAGGCGCTGATCCCGCCTTAGGCGTAACTATAGGGAGACACTAGCGAGTACACACCGCTATCGTACTATTACACGGACACGGTGTGTGGGGCACGCGGTGACGGGATAGAGACACTCATAAGAGCGTGGCTGAGCCACTATTGTACAGGACAATATTCCCTAGGGGTGTGGCCGAGCCACTGATGTTAGAAGGACATTATCCGTTAGCGGTGTTAGGGTATGATAGAGTATAAGTTATAAGATAAGTGTATGCATATTGGGTTATTGCCACGGTTCATATAGAGTATAAGTTTATTATTGCACATAGTAAAGTTGGTTGCACGCATTGTATCGGTGTGTTTCTTGCCCAGGGGAATCTTACATGACGGTGATCCTGGGTAAGTGGAGGCGCTGCGCTAATAAGTGTTACCCCAGGCTCCCAGCTAGCGGAGGCTCAGATCTCCTGGAGCCGCAGGTGCGCGCAGTTACCCGAAGTCGCTTAGAGTGTCAGAAAAAGGGCTACAAATGTCTTTTTTTATATAGCGCCATTAAATGTACATAGCGCTTCCCAGCAGTAATACATGTGACAATCATATAAATTACAAATAACAGGTCATGGGAATAAGTGCTTCAGACATAGATTGTAAGCTCTATGGGGTAGCGGCTCGTGCCTGCAAACATTCTATGTACAGCGCTGCATACACTGGCGGTGGAAACATTACTACTGTTTTATATCAGACCTGACTGCTGATATAAACAGGACTTTAAAATCAGTTGCGATTCATAGAAAACCAGTGTGATCTGCCTGGCTTCTATCTAGGTGACGCGAGAGGGTGAGAGGGTGAGAGGCTGGTGTTGCTGTTTAGGGGGCGGGAGAAGAAATCATGGCGCCCTCCTCCCGTGTGAGGCAGGACAGTGATAGCCACGCGCGGACCCCCCGGTTACCTGGCTGCAGGCAGGGCTTGCGGACCCCCCGGTTACCTGGCTGCAGGCAGGGCTTGCGGACCCCCCGGTTACCTGGCTGCTGGCAGGGCTTGCGGACCTCCCCGGTTACCTGGCTGCAGGCAGGGCTTGCGGACCCCCCAAATACGTGGCTGAAGGCAGGGCTTGCGGACCCCCGGTTACCTGGCTGCTGGCAGGGCTTGCGGACCCCCCGGTTACCTGGCTGCAGGCAGGTCTTGCGGACCCCCCGATTACGTGGCTGCAGGCAGGGCTTGCTGACCCCCCGGTTACCTGGCTGCAGGCAGGGCTTGCGGACCCCCCAGTTACGTGGCTGCAGGCAGGGCTTGCGGACCCCCCGGTTACTTGGCTGCAGGCAGGGCTTGCGGACCCCCCGGTTACCTGGCTGCAGGCAGGGCTTGCGGACCCCCGGTTACCTGGCTGCAGGCAGGGCTTGCGGACCCCCCCTGGCTGCAGGCAGGGCTTGCTGACCCCCCCCGGTTACCTGGCTGCAGGCAGGGCTTGCGGACCCCCCCGGTTACCTGGCTGCAGGCAGGGCTTGCGGACCCCCCCCGGTTACCTGGCTGCAGGCAGGGCTTGCTGACCCCCCCCGGTTACCTGGCTGCAGGCAGGGCTTGCGGACCCCCGGTTACCTGGCTGCAGGCAGGGCTTGCGGACCCCCCCCGGTTACCTGGCTGCAGGCAGGGCTTGCTGACCCCCCCGGTTACCTGGCTGCAGGCAGGGCTTGCGGACCCCCCCGGTTACCTGGCTGCAGGCAGGGCTTGCGGACCCCCGGTTACCTGGCTGCAGGCAGGGCTTGCGGACCCCCCCCGGTTACCTGGCTGCAGGCAGGGCTTGCTGACCCCCCCGGTTACCTGGCTGCAGGCAGGGCTTGCTGACCCCCCGGTTACCTGGCTGCAGGCAGGGCTTGCGGACCCCCCGGTTACCGGGCTGCAGGCAGGGCTTGCGGACCCCTCGGTTACCGGGCTGCAGGCAGGGCTTGCGGACCCCCCGGTTACCTGGCTGCAGGCAGGGCTTGCGGACCCCCCCGGTTACCTGGCTGCAGGCAGGGCGTGCGGACCCCCCGGTTACCTGGCTGCAGGCAGGGCTTGCCCTTGGGCACCCGGTCGGCCCCGCACACGGTGAAGGTGTGAGTGTCGTCGCTCAGCCGCACGGTGACGCCGCGCTCGGGCCGTACGTGCAGCACCCGGCCCTGCATCCACACCAGGCCCACCTCCAGCCCGCCGGCTCCTTTCTCCAGCCAGAAGGAACCGGGCCGCCGCCGCACGCATTCCCTCAGCCGCCCCGCTAACATCTTCACCGGCGGGGAGGTAACCTGGAAGCCGGGCCGCGCTGCAGGCCGATCTCCGGCGGCCGCCATGGTCGCCATGGAGACAGCAAAACTGGCGCGCCTTTTCTGACATTGACAGGGGACCAATCGCGGCTTCTGTACGAGAGCAGCAACCAATCATAGGAGAGGGGGGCTGGGCTGGTGACCCTGCATTAACCCCTTCCAGGCTGTTAGTGTGACAACCCTCTATAAAGACGTGTCTCTGTGTAATAAACCAATGTCAGAACAATACATGGCGCGCCTGTGTTTGTGTTTATTAAGCAGCAGTGTCACATATTCCAACATCTTTTTATAAATGTCAGGGGTCAAGTCTGCACTATGTCTGCCCACCATACAGGGGAAAGTGGTTCTTGGGTGAGCCATACTCCAGCTAACAGTAAACAATAATAATAATGACAACAACAACAAATATAATAAAGTTAATCTTATACTATATTAGTGAAAGCACTGTATGTTTGCCTGCCTGGATGTCCGGTGTCCCTAGGGGAAATCTCATTGGTCCCTTGGGTCGCCCGCCCCCGCACACCTCTCATTGGCCTGAGGCGGAGTGACGGCCCACACACACACAACACAGCAGCTCTATACACACACACACACACACACACACATACACACACACACACACACAACACAGCAGCTCTATACACACACACACACACACAACACAGCAGCTCTATACACACACACACACACACACACAACACAGCAGCTCTATACACACACACACACACACACACAACACAGCAGCTCTATACACACACACACACACAACACAGCAGCTCTATACACACACACACACACACAACACAGCAGCTCTATACACACACACACACACACACAACACAGCAGCTCTATACACACACACACACACACACACAACACAGCAGCTCTATACACACACACACACACACACACAACACAGCAGCTCTATACACACACACACACACACACACACACACAACACAGCAGCTCTATACACACACACACACACACACACACAACACAGCAGCTCTATACACACACACACACACACACAACACAGCAGCTCTATACACACACACACACACACACACAACACAGCAGCTCTATACACACACACACACAACACAGCAGCTCTATACACACACACACACACACAACACAGCAGCTCTATACACACACACACACACACAACACAGCAGCTCTATACACACACACACACACACACACAACACAGCAGCTCTATACACACACACACACACACACACACACAACACAGCAGCTCTATACACACACACACACAACACAGCAGCTCTATACACACACACACACAACACAGCAGCTCTATACACACACACACACAACACAGCAGCTCTATACACACACACACACAACACAGCAGCTCTATACACACACACACACCCTCTGTCCGCCCCCCTCCCCCCCCCCCTCACGTGCGCCATCCTGCACTGGCTCCGGACGGGAAGCGCGGCCCTCCTACCCCAGCCGCTCCCTTACCTCCCCGGCGCTACCACCCGCTCAGGTAAGTCACTGTGCGTCCCGCCTCAGCCTCAGGCCCACTGCGCGTCCCGCCTCAGCCTCAGGCCCACTGCGCGTCCCGCCTCAGCCTTAGGCCCACTGCGCGTCCCGCCTCAGCCTCAGGCCCACTGCGCGTCCCGCCTCAGCCTCAGGCCCACTGCGCGTCCCGCCTCAGCCTCAGGCCCACTGCGCGTCCCGCCTCAGCCTCAGGCCCACTGCGCGTCCCGCCTCAGCCTCAGGCCCACACAGGGCGCTTCCTACCGCCGCTCAGCCAGACGCCACATCGAGCGGGCGCCGGGGGGGGGGGGGGGAGCGTGAGTCTTAGGCCCACACAGGGCGCTTCCTGCAGCCGCCTGCACGCCTCACTCAGCAGGACGGCAAATCGGGGGACCAAGCGGCCGCCGGGGGGGGGGAGCGCGAGTCACAGGGAACGGGGGGGGGGGAGTCACGGGGAACGGGGGGGGGGGGAAATGCCCATACATAAATTATGACAATACATATGCCCACCGCTCTCCACCCCCCCCCACTCCCCTTTCCCCCCCCCACTCCCCTTCCCCCCCCCCCCCCGCTCCCCTTTCTCCCCCCCGCTCCCCTTTCTCCCCCCCCCGCTCCCCTTTCTCCCCCCCCCGCTCCCCTTTCTCCCCCCCCCGCTCCCCTTTCTCCCCCCCCCGCTCCCCTTTCTCCCCCCCCCCGCTCCCCTTTCTCCCCCCCCCCGCTCCCCTTTCTCCCCCCCGCTCCCCTTTCTCCCCCCCCCGCTCCCCTTTCTCCCCCCCCCGCTCCCCTTTCTCCCCCCCCCGCTCCCCTTTCTCCCCCCCCGCTCCCCTTTCTCCCCCCCCCGCTCCCCTTTCTCCCCCCCCGCTCCCCTTTCTCCCCCCCGCTCCCCTTTCTCCCCCCCCGCTCCCCTTTCTCCCCCCCGCTCCCCTTTCTCCCCCCCCGCTCCCCTTTCTCCCCCCCCGCTCCCCTTTCTCCCCCCCCCGCTCCCCTTTCTCCCCCCCCCGCTCCCCTTTCTCCCCCCCCGCTCCCTTTCTCCCCCCCGCTCCCCTTTCTCCCCCCCGCTCCCCTTTCTCCCACCCCCCCGCTCCCCTTTCTCCCACCCCCCCGCTCCCCTTTCTCCCACCCCCCCGCTCCCCTTTCTCCCACCCCCCCGCTCCCCTTTCTCCCCCCCCCCCCGCTCCCCTTTCTCCCCCCCCCCGCTCCCCTTTCTCCCCCCCCCCGCTCCCCTTTCTCCCCCCCCGCTCCCCTTTCTCCCCCCCCCGCTCCCCTTTCTCCCCCCCCGCTCCCCTTTCTCCCCCCCGCTCCCCTTTCTCCCCCCCCCCGCTCCCCTTTCTCCCCCCCCCGCTCCCCTTTCTCCCCCCCCCGCTCCCCTTTCTCCCCCCCCCCCCGAAACCTTTACAACAAATACTCACCTATTGTTCCACGAGTTATAAATAATACTACCTATTACGCATTTACATCCCGGGCAACGCCGGGTCTCTCAGCTAGTAAATAATAATAATGAAAGATGAATAAATAAATCCTAATGAAAAAGAAATAAGTAGCACCAAACATAATGACAATATTTGTTTGATGTTAACATTTAATAATATGTAACGTATAAAGCACCAAACCCCTACTCTCTCCACCAGAAGTACAAGGCTAATTTCATTTAAAATAGATTTGAAGCAAAAGGTGACACTGTGCTCATTTGCATGTCATTTCCCAGAGTCCCTGGCTGCAGTGGAAGCTGTATGGGATAATGGTGAAAAGCAGGGTTGCAGACCTGTCTGAGACATGTGAATGTGAATGTGAATGTGAATGTGCTCACAAGGGAGATTGTTATTTCTCTTTAGTTCATAGTCATTTTTAGAGCAAAGATCAGCAACATTTTGCCTAAGACGACATTGTTTAGGATATTTACTAAATTGTACTAGGCCAGCAAGGCACTTTACAATGCTGTACAGTAACTAAGGCCCGGGCCATAGAGGGGTGGGGAGAGCGGATGCGCGCTAACGCTGAGGCTCGCCTGCTTAAGTCAGCCCGATTCCACGGAGCCAGCGTGCGCGAAGGGAGCCGGGGGGAGGTGGTTGGAGGCGGGGCAGTGACGTCGCTGGGCCAATCGCCCGCGATGCACTGACGTCAATGTCACGGCGCCGTGACGTTGACGCTGCTTAAGGCTGATTGGATGTTTTCAGCCGACAGCGCGCTGAAAAACAGCTTGGCGCTCGGCTGAAAACTCCAAAGCCTGAGCACGCCCGCGGACGCTCGCATGAGCCCCCTCTCAAGGCATCCTCATTGAGGATGCAGGGGCTCAGCGCGGAGCGTCCGCACGCCTCAGCGCTGCTTGTCCTTCTATGGACGCAGCCTTAGACTCCTTACAGACTATTCACTTGAGTGGACCATAAAGTGTCTTATAGAGGGAACTCTAAGGTGTCTTAAGATGCATTAAGATATATTATGTATGGAAATCTTTATTTATATAGCGCTTTATAAGAGAGGCAATACAGTACAGGGAATTATAGTACAATAAGTGCAACAAACAAAATCAGACAATAGGAAAGGAAATCCCTGGCCTGCAGAGCTTACAGTCTTAATGCTAGATCCATGGAACTCTGTTGTGTTTACGCTAATAACGGGACATTCCTGAAATTGGTACCTGACCCTGTGTGGAAGGCAGAGACACAGGGGCAGTGCCTGCCAATATCATAAAGAGCAGTGCACTTCCTATTTAGTAGAAGTGTGTGTCAGAGTTAAGAGTTCAGTCCAGAGTTAGAGTCTGCTGAGTCTGTCACCTGGCTGGCCCAGGGTGACAGAGAGAGCCTATATCAATTGGCCGTTGGAGAAGGGGAGCCATCAGCCTCTGAGTAGAGCTGATGCAACCTTACTTAGGGAGGTGGACCAATTCCTCTCACCCTGTTTAGGGGGCGAGGGAAGAGCTAGCCCCACCCTGGGTGCCCTTGACCTGGGGTGGTGGCAGGGACACAGAGACCATCCTGAGGGAGAGCAGTCCTGTGTGGAGGAAGACACCCTGTACCTGATTGACAGTCTTGTTGCTGCTATTCTGCTGCTGTGAATAAAGAGCTGCGGCTGCTTTTAAAGATATACAGTGTGAGACTGGAATCTCTCATCCCCGGGGGGGGGGGGGGGGGGACGACTCTCTGGAAGGATTCCACCCGTATTCCTGGGGCTCAGAGATGGAGGTGCTGCACCATTGTCAAGGTTCTGCTCGCCACAAACCAGGGTCGGACCGCGAGGCTGAGGTGGGGTTGTAAAAGCACCGACCTGAGACCGCGCAGGCTGATCCGGGTTGCGCAGTTCGTAGTCGTATGTCGCAGGATCAGGATTGGAGAAGACAGCGTCGTCGTTGTACAAGCCAGGGTCAGAACAGGAGACGTCAGGATAAACATTGTCCATGCAGGAGTTTGGCAACAAGGAGATAGGAGAGACCCGCTTCAGCTTAGGAGCGCGGGGTTGGCCTTTGCGCGAGCGACGACCATGGCCCATGGTGCTGGTCACAGGAGATGGTAGGCAGACCAGAATAGCACACCGTCTTGCTGTACGGGTGCACCAGTGCTACAACGCAAGAGTCCTGAGCGGGCAAGGGAATCCACTGTTTCAGCGCAGGAACCAGGACACGGCCTCTCTATATTAGGGAAAGAGTAGGCCCCAGGAACCAGGAAGCTGTAGATACAGGGAAACCTCCGCTTCAGTGCAGGAATCCAGGAGACTGAAGAACGCAGGGACGAACCTCTACTTTAGTGCAGGAATCCAGGAGGCTGAAGGACGCAGGGACGAAACCTCTGCTTCAGCACAGGAGAACAGAAGCTGAAGGACGCAGGGGAAACCTCCGTATCAGCATAAGGGAACAAGCGGCTTGCAGGGAGCTGACGGATGCAGGACGTAACCTGGAATCAGCATTGGAGAACAAGCGGCTTGAAGGAAGCTGAAGGACGCAGGGCGTGACCTGGTATCAGCAAAGGGGAACAAGCGAGAGCTTGTGGCAAAACAGTTGACATCCAGTAAGGACTATGCTCGGCAAGGAGCATTATGGGCAAGCAATACTTAAAGGCCAGCGGGCCAATCCCCGGCGGGGGTGTGAAGGTACTGCCCCTAATGAGTGAATGCAAGTATAGTTTGCAATGAAAGGCTGCACAGGTGCAATAGATACCAGAGGGAGTGTGTATTGCTTTGGTGAGTGAATCCAGGCTGCAGCAAACATCAGGAGAGGTGCTCCAGGACTGCACAAGTCTGCAAGGTAAAGCAACCAGTAAACCGCGGAGCGGATTCCTTACAGTACCCCCCCCTTCACGCGAGACCTCCGGGCGAACATGAGCACACCTAGAGTTGGGGGACCGGGAATTGTTGCTGAACCGTCTAGGATTGGGGGTAGAGTCGTGGTCCAGAGACTCGTGGTTACTCCTTAGTGTACCCCCACCCCATGGTGAAAACTGCGGCCAGACAGGGCCATCCATGGGCCTTGGGGACATTGAGTTGTTCCTAAAATTCTTTAGGTAGAAAGGGCCTCCGTAAACAAGCAGTTCTTTGGTGAGTACAGTTCTAGGATATAAGATTGATGGAGGAAACATCCTTGGTACATGGCTTGCCTTGCAAAATGTCTTGGAAATCAGAGTTCCAGAGCAAAAACGGTAGAAGAACCCCCACTGAAAGCCCAGTCCTTAATAAAGAAACCTGAATCTAGAATCAGCGGCCCTGATAGTTGATCGAATACACCAGGAGAAACTTTGTAACAGAAAAAGTCTTGGCTGACCACTGCATGTTGGAATTTGCGAGGAATTTTTCCTCTAGAAGGCTCCCAAGTAATAGTTAGTAAAGGTATAGGTTGGTTAGAAGCATCTCCCGGTATTGGCATGGAAGGTGACAAGGCAAGCAGTAAACCTGGCATAGGGACCGAAATCTTGGGATACGTACAGAGTATTTCCAACTGAGAGGAAATAACAGGGGCAACCGAAAATTCCGAGGGACAAAACCATGGTTTAGCAGGAGCAGAGAAGCAAACAACAGTAGAGCTCTCTAATACTGGGAAATCTTCATTGGGAGAATATATTGTCAGTGAATCAGGAATAGTCCTTGGGATCTTCAAATCAGTAGCTTGAGAAAAAGGCAGAGCCAGGGTAGTGGTGGGAGGGAAGCTAACATCAGAATCTGAAGTCTGTACCTCAATGACAGGGCCCTGAGAATCAACAAGCAGCAAGTATGAACTATGAAAACTCTTAATGACATGCACCTTAGGAGTACAAAGAGTCTTCTCTAAAACTGCAATGACCCTAACCACAGGGGTACCTAACCTGACAAAAACATGAATTGGTGTGTTTTCTAGTGCAAAATCTCTGATCACAGGACTCCTAACCGATAGTGAGGGTATCTGGGTTTGATTAGAGAAAAAATCAGATGTATTGATAAGTGACATAGAAACACTTACTGAGATTCTAAATTTGCTGGACATGTGAGAAAAAATACCCTTTAAGACAGGAGCTTTAATTTCTTCCCAGAGTAACCCCGTGTTTGCTGGGGCATATTTAGACACAGTACTGAGGGACTGGGTTTCAGCAAAGGCAGGACAGCTAAACAGCTCAGAGTTAAACCCCAGGACTTGTAATATATGCATGGTGACCTCAGACAGTACTAAGGGAGTGACCACAGATATGCTGATCCCTGGAGAATTAGCCTGGAGAGAGAAATCAGGGGGACCCCCAGACAGGATACTCCTTGTAGAAAGAGCTTCAGAATCAGAAGGGGAATCATTACCTCTCAGAGTCTCAAAACTAGAAAGACACAATTCAGCGAAAAGAGAAAGAGTGTGCAAGCTTTTTACTAATCTATATGGAAAAGCGTCACTTTTGGGAGAAAACCGTGCGTCAGCAACCATTCCTGGGAACATAATATGAACCCCAGGAGAGACATACAGACTACTGTATGCCTTTAACCCTAAGCTTAAAGAGGAGGAGAACTCAGACAGTACATGGGGGTTAATCATAACTGCACTGGTCTCTGAAGTAGGTATTTGGTAAGGAATGTCTGGGAAACCAGAACTTACTGCAGACTCCATAATGTGGGAACTATGCGCTGAAGCAGGGATCACCGCTATGTGGGCGACAGGCTGGTTCAGTGAAATACCCGGGAGAAGGAACTCTGCGACTAAGCTTAGGGAAAAACCTGACTCCTGAATACATTTAACAGGAACCAGAACTTTAGCCGAAGTCTCCGGAGACGAAACTGCGGAAACTTGAGCTGAAGCAGGGGATTTATAGCAAAGAATATCTAGAGACTCCGTACGGTTATGGGAATCCCTCAATGCAACCTCTGCTGTCTGACTTGTGGACTCATTCTCTGAGGCTAAAACGAAGGCATTAACTTGGAGGCAGCAAGAATTTACAGGGGTTAATGCAGACAATGCCTGAGAGTAAAACACAGGAAATTTTTTCTCTGTATTAGAAGAGACAAGGGATCTCTCCTCTGGAGCTAGGGGCGTGACCGTGGCTGGCAGAGAACAGGGAATTATCAAAGGAGACTCAGAGAGCTGCCCCTCAGGGGTTAATACAGAAATGACCCTGGGAACAGAACTTAGGAATTCTTTCTCTGACGGGGAAAGCGCACAGAACTGCCTAGCAGAGTTTAAAGCTGGAAAACCCTGAAGAGCTGGAGTGACAGATTCGGAGTTAGAAATAGGAGAACTAATGAACTTATTCTCTGATACAAGAACATTAGTGCTGGGTAGAGCAACATATGTATTCTCCAGGGGGACCTCACAGGACTGATCGGCAGGGGTCAACGAAAACATATCATTGGTGTCAGGAAACCCGGGTATACAATCAGAGCTTGAGACTGTGGTAGTTACTACGTTGGGAGATATTGGTAATAGTTCTGTTAGGTTATCTCCCGGAGAGAGAGATACGTCCCCCGGTTTAGCAACAGGACTGGTAGCCGAGGGATACCGCCAAACGACGGCGTGAGCGGCTAAGAGACGATCCTGTTTTAACAAGCAATCATCCAATGCACGGGAAAGTACATGCAGTGTCTCATGAGCGAGAGCCACCATGACGGAAGGTTCCAGGAATACTATAGGAATGTCCAAGGATTTTGTCAGGGCATTGAGTGTACTACAGGCATTGACCAGTTCCACAGGACACAGTTCCTCCCCAGTTAAAGGGGAATCAGGGGAGCAAGCAATTTTAGCAATGGCCAAAACACTGGCCAGATACTGTTTTAAGTCTCTGAGGCAGTAAGCCTTATAAACCAGATTATTACGGCATTTCTTTTGCAAGGGAGTCAAGCCCTCCAACATAAACGGATCTTCCATCAGAGGTATTATATCGCACAAATAATTATCCTCAAACTGGGACTGGTCTACAGGCTGGGACAGGTTTTTAGGAAAAAACTTACCAACCCACACCTCAGCGGGGTCCGAGTTTGTAGGGCCGAGCATACTGTCAAGGTTCTGCTCGCCACAAACCAGGGTCGGACCGCGAGGCTGAGGTGGGGTTGTAAAAGCACCGACCTGAGACCGCGCAGGCTGATCCGGGTTGCGCAGTTCGTAGTCGTATGTCGCAGGATCAGGATTGGAGAAGACAGCGTCGTCGTTGTACAAGCCAGGGTCAGAACAGGAGACGTCAGGATAAACATTGTCCATGCAGGAGTTTGGCAACAAGGAGATAGGAGAGACCCGCTTCAGCTTAGGAGCGCGGGGTTGGCCTTTGCGCGAGCGACGACCATGGCCCATGGTGCTGGTCACAGGAGATGGTAGGCAGACCAGAATAGCACACCGTCTTGCTGTACGGGTGCACCAGTGCTACAACGCAAGAGTCCTGAGCGGGCAAGGGAATCCACTGTTTCAGCGCAGGAACCAGGACACGGCCTCTCTATATTAGGGAAAGAGTAGGCCCCAGGAACCAGGAAGCTGTAGATACAGGGAAACCTCCGCTTCAGTGCAGGAATCCAGGAGACTGCAGAACGCAGGGACGAACCTCTACTTTAGTGCAGGAATCCAGGAGGCTGAAGGACGCAGGGACGAAACCTCTGCTTCAGCACAGGAGAACAGAAGCTGAAGGACGCAGGGGAAACCTCCGTATCAGCATAAGGGAACAAGCGGCTTGCAGGGAGCTGACGGATGCAGGACGTAACCTGGAATCAGCATTGGAGAACAAGCGGCTTGAAGGAAGCTGAAGGACGCAGGGCGTGACCTGGTATCAGCAAAGGGGAACAAGCGAGAGCTTGTGGCAAAACAGTTGACATCCAGTAAGGACTATGCTCGGCAAGGAGCATTATGGGCAAGCAATACTTAAAGGCCAGCGGGCCAATCCCCGGCGGGGGTGTGAAGGTACTGCCCCTAATGAGTGAATGCAAGTATAGTTTGCAATGAAAGGCTGCACAGGTGCAATAGATACCAGAGGGAGTGTGTATTGCTTTGGTGAGTGAATCCAGGCTGCAGCAAACATCAGGAGAGGTGCTCCAGGACTGCACAAGTCTGCAAGGTAAAGCAACCAGTAAACCGCGGAGCGGATTCCTTACAACCATTAAATGAGACGAAGGCATTCACCCCAGAAACCTGATCCTATCATCCCCCATACCATCGCGGGAGACTCAGGCCCCCCTGTTGCCAGCAGGTATGCACCACACTCAGACACGTAGCCAGGCCCTAGTACAGAGGAGGGGGCCCGATCTGCGATTGGCCCAGGGAAGGGGGGCTACATTGGGAATGGCTGTTACTTTTCTTCATATTAATGGGTATCCTCAAAGCTAATGATATGCCAAAATGACGTCCATTAGCAAAACTACAATTGTTTCTTCACTTTTTCTGCTTGATGAATAGGGTGACCAGATTTCGAAAGGTGACCAGATTTCGAAAATGAAAAACCGGGACACCTTAAAAAATAATTTATTAAACAAATTACATCACGTGACACCTCCTGTTGCCATGACAATAAGACACTCTGATGCCCCTGCAGTGTTAGTGTGTATAGAGGTGGGGGCTTTGCTTGGGCCCTTCAACTCTTACAGCCAGGGCATTATTGGCCAGGAATGCCCAGTTCGGAGGGGATTACTACTTCAAAATGTATTTGATTCGTAACAACATCAAAAAACTGTAATACCAATAACTAACAACCACAGACAATGGTAATCTAAACCATCAAATAAAATGTCTACGGCCCTTGTTCAAGCATGTTTGCGGTACTTACCAGATAAATCAGTGCCTGCAATCCACGACTGTATCCGCCTCTCCGAGCGTCTGAAAGCAATCCAGCGTTCCTGGTGTGTGGCTGAAGAGGTGAGGGACTCCCTCCTCTCAAACGGAAAAGAAGAGCAAAAAATAGAGTTGGAACATACCTATCATACAGGGATGAGAGAGACAGAGAATGAGAGAGAGACAGAGAATGAGAGAGAGACAGAGAATGAGAGAGAGACAGAGAATGAGAGAGAGACAGAGAATGAGAGAGAGACAGAGAATGAGAGAGAGACAAAAGTAATGTACTGTATAACCATTAAACCGTACCCCCTAGTATTCGTGTAATCATTGTCCCACACCCCCTATTACTCACGCTTTGGCAATACTGAAATGTTCTTTTGTCATGCCAACAAAGCTGATTTGATTTGAGAGACACAGAGAGACACAGAGACACAGAGAGAGACAGAGACACAGGGGCCTATTCAGTAAGCGTCGATAAGGCTGCGTCTATAGCAGGCCTGCACAACATAACGGCCGCGGGCCGCATGCGGCCCGCCCGGCCTCTCTGTGCGGCCCGCCCGGCCTCTCTGTGCGGCCCGCCCGGCCTCTCTGTGCGGCCCGCCCGGCCTCTCTGTGCGGCCCGCCCGGCCTCTCTGTGCGGCCCGCCCCGCCTCTCTGTGCGGCCCGCCCGGCCTCTCTGTGCGGCCCGCCCGGCCTCTCTGTGCGGCCCGCCCCGCCTCTCTGTGCGGCCCGCCCCGCCTCTCTGTGCGGCCCGCCCCGCCTCTCTGTGCGGCCCGCCCCGCCTCTCTGTGCGGCCCGCCCGGCCTCTCTGTGCGGCCCGCCCCGCCTCTCTGTACGGCCCGCCCCGCCTCTCTGTGCGGCCCGCCCCGCCTCTCTGTGCGGCCCGCCCCGCCTCTCTGTGCGGCCCCCTCTGTACGGCCCGCCTGGCCTCTCTGTGCGGCCCGCCCGGCCTCTCTGTGCGGCCCGCCCGCCTCTCTGTGCGGCTCCCTCTGTACGGCCCGCCCGGCCTCTCTGTGCGGCCCGCCCGGCCTCTCTGTGCGGCCCGCCCGGCCTCTCTGTGCGGCCCGCCAGGCCTCTCTGTGCGGCCCGCCCGGCCTCTCTGTGCGGCCCGCCCGCCTCTCTGTGCGGCCCGCCCCGCCTCTCTGTGCGGCCCCCTCTGTACGGCCCGCCCGGCCTCTCTGTGCGGCCCGCCCGGCCTCTCTGTGCGGTCCGCCCGGCCTCTCTGTGCGGCCCGCCCGGCCTCTCTGTGCGGCCCGCCCCGCCTCTCTGTGCGGCCCGCCCCGTCTCTCTGTGCGGCCCGCCCCGCCTCTCTGTGCGGCCCGCCCCGCCTCTCTGTGCGGCCCCCTCTGTACGGCCCGCCCGGCCTCTCTGTGCGGCCCGCCCCGCCTCTCTGTGCGGCCCGCCCCGCCTCTCTGTGCGGCCCGCCCGGCCTCTCTGTGCGGCCCGCCCCGCCTCTCTGTGCGGCCCGCCCCGCCTCTCTGTGCGGCCCGCCCCGCCTCTCTGTGCGGCCCGCCCGGCCTCTCTGTGCGGCCCGCCCCGCCTCTCTGTGCGGCCCGCCCCGCCTCTCTGTGCGGCCCGCCCCGCCTCTCTGTGCGGCCCGCCCCGCCTCTCTGTGCGGCCCGCCCGGCCTCTCTGTGCGGCCCGCCCGGCCTCTCTGTGCGGCCCGCCCCGCCTCTCTGTGCGGCCCGCCCCGCCTCTCTGTGCGGCCCGCCCCGCCTCTCTGTGCGGCCCGCCCGGCCTCTCTGTGCGGCCCGCCCCGCCTCTCTGTGCGGCCCGCCCCGCCTCTCTGTGCGGCCCGCCCCGCCTCTCTGTGCGGCCCGCCCCGCCTCTCTGTGCGGCCCGCCCCGCCTCTCTGTGCGGCCCGCCCGGCCTCTCTTTGCGGCCCGCCCCGCCTCTCTGTGCGGCCCGCCCCGCCTCTCTGTGCGGCCCGCCCCGCCTCTCTGTGCGGCCCGCCCCGCCTCTCTGTGCGGCCCGCCCCGCCTCTCTGTGCGGCCCCCTCTGTACGGCCCGCCTCGCCTCTCTGTGCGGCCCCCTCTGTACGGCCCGCCTCTCTGTGCGGCCCCCTCTGTACGGCCCGCCCGGCCTCTCTGTGCGGCCCGCCCGGCCTCTCTGTGCGGCCCGCCCGGCCTCTCTGTGCGGCCCGCCCGGCCTCTCTGTGCGGCCCGCCCCGCCTCTCTGTGCGGCCCGCCCCGCCTCTCTGTGCGGCCCCCTCTGTACGGCCCGCCCGGCCTCTCTGTGCGGCCCGCCCGGCCTCTCTGTGCGGCCCGCCCGGCCTCTCTGTGCGGCCCGCCCGGCCTCTCTGTGCGGCCCGCCCCGCCTCTCTGTGCGGCCCGCCCCGCCTCTCTGTGCGGCCCGCCCCGCCTCTCTGTGCGGCCCCCTCTGTACGGCCCGCCCGGCCTCTCTGTGCGGCCCGCCCGGCCTCTCTGTGCGGCCCGCAATGAGATTTTAAAAAAAAAAAACTTAAAAAAAAAAACCTTCAAAAAAAAAAATGGCAGCGATTCCCCGCGGTCCCGGGGGTGATGTGAGGTGCATTGAGGTGAGGTGCATTGAGGTGAGGTGCATTGAGGTGAGGTGCAGGGGAGGTGAGGTGTAGGGGGTGAGGTGCAGGGGTGATTGGAGGTGCAGGGGGGGTGATTGGAGGTGCAGGGGGGGTGATTGGAGGTGCAGGGGGGGTGATTGGAGGTGCAGAGGGGGGTGATTGGAGGTGCAGAGGGGGGTGATTGGAGGTGCAGGGGGGGGGTGATTGGAGGTGCAGCGGGGGGGGGTGATTGGAGGTGCAGGGGGGGGGTGATTGGAGGTGCAGGGGGGGTCATTGGAGGTGCAGGGGGGGTCTTTGGAGGTGCAGGGGAGGGTTGTTGGATGTGCAGGGGGGGTTATTGGAGGTGCAGGGGAGGGTTGTTGGAGGTGTAGGGGGGGTGATTGGAGGTGCAGGGGGGGTGATTGGAGGTACAGGGGGGAGAGTGATGTGAGTTGCAGGGGGGGAGAGTGATGTGAGGTGCAGGGGGGGGAGAGTGGTGTGAGGTTCAGGGGGGGGAGAGTGGTGTGAGGTTCAGGGGGGGGAGTGATGTGAGGTTCAGGGGGGGGAGTGATGTGAGGTGCAGGGGGGAAGAGTGATGTGAGGTGCAGGGGGGAAGAGTGATGTGAGGTGCAGCGGGGGAGAGTGATGTGAGGTGCAGGGGGGGAGAGTGATGTGAGGTGCAGGGGGGAGAGATGGGAGGTGCAGGGGGGGAGAGTGGTGTGAGGTGCAGGGGGGGAGAGTGATGTGAGGTGCAGGGGGGGAGAGTGATGTGAGGTGCAGGGGGGTAGAAGGATGTGAGGTGCAGGGGGCGTGGGATGTGTGTGGTGTGCAGTGGGGTATTGTGTGTTTGTGGAGAGGGAGTATTATGTGTGGGTGAGGGGGAGAGATGGGGGTATGAGAGATAGATGGGGAGTATCGCAAAGGTTGATAGTGAGGGGTTCTGGGGGAGATATGAGGATGATGATGAGAGGTGCTGGAGGAGAGATGATGATGATGATTTTACCCGTGCGGCCCAAATTTTTTTTCCTTGGAGCATTTTGGCCCTTCTCGCTTTACGAGTTGTGCAGGCCTGGTCTATAGTATTTCAGAAGGAGGGAAGGCGCACACACGCTGCAATACACTTGCTGAAGCCTGAGCTTTTTAATGGCTTTGCAGGGTATGCAGCGGGCGCGATTTGGGGGCGTGGCAATGAATATTTGGAGGCGTGGCAATAACGTTCCGGCGTGGACGTCACTTCCCTACCTCACATCCCGATCCACTGGCATTTTTTCAGATGCAGAATCTGAAGCACTGTGCAGACAGGAAGAAAAATGCACACAATGCACACCAGAGATTAAAATATAGTAAATTATTTATTAATAAAACAAGAAATAACCGAGGGGATCCAACCCCACCTCAGTACATATGCGTCACAGATCCGGGTTCGGTTACAATGAACACAAACCACATGAATAATCAAATATAACTAAATGAAACTAAATCTATAAACAACATGACAAACGGTATATAAAATAATAAAAAGGAAGACAGTGTTCAATAAAACGGGATAAAGGAATCCTGGATTGGCTAAAAATATAGCTAAACAGCTGCCTGAGGCTGACAGGGGGAGACGGAGATTTACACTGAAGCCCAGAGCGGGTTCCGCGGCGAACGTATTGGGATCCGGACCGCGCCACCGCAGAGATGTTACCACCGCCCGAGCTCCCTGCAAACGCCATCTCGGCCTGTCAGAATACGCGCAGAGTGACCTGTCGTGACACGTCGGTTTATGTGTCTTTTTCAGTACAAAAACTTGTGATCAAACTTACCAGAGTGCTGTCTCCTGATCTCGTGCTTCAAACGGAATCGTGTGGTTTATTATTGCTTTATGGGACAAGCACCAATTTTTTCTACATGCAACTGGAGTGCCGGCTGCTTCTGTGGAATATATATATATATAATTATATATATGCCAGGCCAGGACGCAAGATGCAAAACCTGCGCAATACTCTACACAGCGGACACAATACAAATACAACACAGGAATCGGGAATACAAAATCAGAGGAAGGTTCACCTGTTCCTCCAGCAATGTCGTGTTCCTCATCATGTGCATGAAATGTCCAGGGGGCTGCTACTACATAGGTGAGACGGGGCAGGGGCTAAACAAGAGAATGAACCTGCATCGCACAGCATCACACGCGGAACAAGAGACAGTCCTGTCGGCGAACATTTCTCTGACTCTGTCCATAAGATGGACGATCTGGGGGTTGCCATACTCAAAGTTAATCTTAAAACACCGAAATATGCAACTGTTCGGGACACTTAGCGGTGGCCTAAACAGAGATCGAAATTTTATGAGTCATTACTGACACAAGTGAACTCTCTTCCCATGAGCGCTAAAGGCCATGTCTGTACATACTGTGCTATATGTATGCACACACAGCTGTCTCTTACACATACAAATACTCCTTGTTTTTCCATCCCTATACACCAATAGGGACCACATAGTATCTACACACACTTTTAGTTTTGCTACAATCTCTCACATTTCCACACCTACCCACACCATTTATATTAACTCCCACTCCACACACACACCTTTTGTAAAGCACTGTATAAACTGTGGGCTCTCCATTCATTTATATTCACACAGATACACACACACACACACACACACACACACACACACTCTTACATCACTAACTTTCAGGAACCATTTAACACCTCTAGCCATAAATCACATTCACACAAGGGGGGGGGGGAGAAGAGACAAGCACAGATAACATTCCAAGAGACACTGTTTTTAAGTATACCCTTTGCTTGCTTCATTCATTGTAACACCGCCAGAAGAAGAGATCAGCGTATCTCGAAAGCTCGCACAAATAAAAGCATTTCGTTAGCCACAGAACGGTATAGTCTATTTATTTTTTGATTATATATATATATATATATATATATATATATATATATATATATATATGTGACACAAAGTATACCGCATCAACACAGTGCGTCACTGTTGCCCAGAAACTGTCTTGATTTATGATATAATAACAATGGACAGTGGTGCTAAAGGATAATGGATATGTATTACAACGAAAAAAGCATCCTTATGAAGAAGCACACGGGCATGCCAAGAAAGTGATAACAATACAAATGTATTACTGTGGGTTAAAAACAAGGGAAGAAAAATTGATAAAAGAGGAGGGGGACTCACATCTACCAAACATGTATTCCGTGAGGCAAAGAACAGCAAAAGTAATCACCAGCACAAGCAGCTCTGATCCAAGCATGCACATATACTGTACCTCTACACACAAGCAGCTCTGATCCAAGCATGCACATATACCTCTACACACACAAGCAGCTCTGATCCAAGCATGCACATATACCTCTACACACAAGCAGCTCTGATCCAAGCATGCACATATACCTCTCCACACAAGCAGCTCTGATCCAAGCATGCACATATACCTCTACACACAAGCAGCTCTGATCCAAGCATGCACATATACCTCTACACACAAGCAGCTCTGATCCAAGCATGCACATATACCTCTACACACAAGCAGCTCTGATCCAAGCATGCACATATACCTCTACACACACTGCAGCTCTGATCCAAGCATGCACATATACCTCTACACACAAGCAGCTCTGATCCAAGCATGCACATATACCTCTACACACAAGCAGCTCTGATCCAAGCATGCACATATACCTCTACACACAAGCAGCTCTGATCCAAGCATGCACATATACCTCTACACACACTGCAACTCTGATCCAAGCATGCACATATACCTCTACACACAAGCAGCTCTGATCCAAGCATGCACATATACCTCTCCACACAAGCAGCTCTGATCCAAGCATGCACATATACCTCTCCACACACTGCAGCTCTGATCCAAGCATGCACATATACCTCTACACACACTGCAGCTCTGATCCACGCATGCACATATACCTCTCCACACAAGCAGCTCTGATCCAAGCATGCACATATACCTCTCCACACAAGCAGCTCTGATCCAAGCATGCACATATACCTCTACACACAAGCAGCTCTGATCCAAGCATGCACATATACCTCTCCACACAAGCAGCTCTGATCCAAGCATGCACATATACCTCTACACACACTCCAGCTCTGATCCAAGCATGCACATATACCTCTCCACACAAGCAGCTCTGATCCAATCATGCACATATACCTCTACACACAAGCAGCTCTGATCCAAGCATGCGCATATACCTCTACACACAAGCAGCTCTGATCCAATCATGCACATATACCTCTCCACACAAGCAGCTCTGATCCAAGCATGCGCATATACCTCTACACACAAGCAGCTCTGATCCAAGCATGCACATATACCTCTACACACAAGCAGCTCTGATCCAAGCATGCACATATACCTCTACACACAAGCAGCTCTGATCCAAGCATGCACATATACCTCTACACACAAGCAGCTCTGATCCAAGCATACACATATACCTCTACACACAAGCAGTTCTGATCCAAGCATGCACATATACCTCTACACACAAGCAGCTCTGATCCAAACATGCACATATACCTCTACACACACAAGCAGCTCTGATCCAAGCATGCACATATACCTCCACACAAGCAGCTCTGATCCAAGCATGCACATATACCTCTACACACAAGCAGCTCTGATCCAATCATGCACATATACCTCTACACACAAGCAGCTCTGATCCAAGCATGCACATATACCTCTACACACAAGCAGCTCTGATCCAAGCATGCACATATACCTCTACACACAAGCAGCTCTGATCCAAGCATGCACATATACCTCTACACACAAGCAGCTCTGATCCAAGCATGCACATATACCTCTCCACACAAGCAGCTCTGATCCAAGCATGCACATATACCTCTACACACAAGCAGCTCTGATCCAAGCATGCACATATACCTCTACACACAAGCAGCTCTGATCCAAGCATGCTCATATACCTCTCCACACAAGCAGCTCTGATCCAAGCATGCACATATACCTCTACACACACTGCAGATTTGTGCACATAACGTAAGGAGATAGCTGTTGTTGTAAAATAGTAATTGCAGAAATGGAGGCAATAAATGCTCGAGTATTAAAGATGTAAATACATCACCATTAAAGCGTAGGTGTGAAAGGCCAATTTACAGATAGCCAAGGCCTCCTGTCATGGAAAAGGGTAGGGGTCCCACTCCACAGACTCTCACTCCAACGCGTTCCGACTAAAACGGTCTTCTTCAGAGAGAAGAAGATTATATATATATATATATATATATATATATATATATATATATATATATTTTTTTTTGCATGTCATTTCCCAGAATCCCTTGCTGCAGTGGAAGTGCTGTATGCTGGTGATAATGGGGAAAGGAGGGGTTGCAGACCTGCCTAAGACATGCAGATGAGCATACAGTTGTATTTGCATATTTGCTTTCCTGTGGAGGGTTTTTGTCACTTTTTTTACTCACCATAACTTAACTCAGTATTATGGTATAGCCTATCCCATAGCCTCTTTGCATACCCAGTTAAATCAACCCCACACTGATGAGACCCATTAAGGTCGAAACAGCTGTCTGTGGGTGGTTTTCTGGGTATGCACCTTAACCCTGGCTGTGCTCAAAGCTGTGACCATGCAGCAAGCTTAAGCCTATAGGGAACCATGTTAAAAATGTTTTGTTTTTTTTTTTGTTTTTTTTTTTTAACTCAGATTTTTATTGCAATGTAACAGCAAAAAATACATTATCAAATATTTTTTTTTTTGTCTTGTATGAAAACAATATCTTAACAACTGAGAGAATAGCAGTGAGATCTTTCTAAAAAGGACAAACAGACACTTATAATAAAACTTAAAGGGGGAGACAATACCCACTCACAATAAAAAAAAAAAAAAAAAAAAAAAAAAGGGGGGGAGGGAGTGGGAAGGTTTGGGTGGGGTGGGGAAGGATGTGGGTGAGGTATGTAGAGTGAGGTGGTAAGGGGTGCATCTGAGGCCCGAATCCAAACACGAGTGGACTGGGTCGCTTCTCTAATTGCTAATATTATAATGCTGCTAAATAGGTTCTTATGGATATAGAATACAACCTGTAAGCTCCCCCCAAGGAGAACGCATCTACAACTATCATAGCCAGATTGAGGTCCTCTCTATCCCCGGGATATCTGTCTGTTCTAGCCATCTCTTCGATTTCGGGTTAGATTGCCATTGTACAATTTGGCTTAATTGTGCCGCCTTGTAATATGATAGCAGGCAGGGTACTGCTAGGCCGCCAGCCAGCACAGGTCTTGTCATATTTAGTTTACTTACCCTCGGTTTTTTACCTCCCCAGATAAATTTGTAAATGTCAGATTGAAGTGAGTGTATGTCCCTCAATCTGAGTGGCACTGGAAGAGTTTGGAAGAGGTATAATATACGGGGGAGTAGGTTCATTTTGACACTATGGATACGTCCAATCCAGGATATCCTTTTGGATGTCCACTTCTGTAAATCAGATTTTAGGGTCCGAATCAGGTTGGGGTAATTTGCATTGTACACGTCCTTTACAGTTTTGGTGATGTGGACACCCAAGTATTTTATGTGGTTTTGTTGCCAGTTAAATTTGAAATTTAATTTTAGTAATTTCTCTGTGTGTCTAGGGAGGTTGACATTGAGGGCTTCCGACTTGGATTGATTGATTTTGAAGCCGGAGACCTTAGCAAATCGATCTAGTAGGGCGAATAGGTTTGGCAGGGAAGTAAGGGGTTTTGTGATAATCAAGAGGATGTCATCCGCATACAGGGCCGCTTTATGGGTTTGGGAGTATGCGTTTAACCCTGAGATGTCTGGGTTTCCTCTGATTTGCGCCGCCAGTGGTTCGATACAAAGGGCAAATAAAAGTGGGGATAATGGGCAGCCCTGTCTCGTGCCACTCTTTATTTGGAATGGCAGAGAGGGGTAGCCTTGGTGTATGACCCTGGCGGTGGGGTTAGAGTACAGCGACAGAATCGCCTCGCTCACCCGATCTCCAAAGCCAAATGTTGCAAGCGTCTCTTTTAAATATGGCCAGTCTATCCTATCGAAAGCTTTTTCTGCATCCAGACTTAACAACATGCTTTGAGTTGCCTTACTATTTGCCAAATCCAACAGATCAATAAATCGTCGTGTATTATCCGCTGCTTGCCGGCCCTTGATAAATCCGACTTGATCTGGGTGTATAAGTCTGGGTAGGATGAGACTAAGTCTATTGGCCAGTAATTTAGCGTATAATTTGACATCGGTGTTAATTAATGATATAGGCCGGTAGCTTTTGCAATCTAGGATCTTCTCCTCAATGAATGCTCCTGAGGAAGTTGTCTAGTACGACGAAACGCGTAGAGCCACTTTCATTGCTGCAGCTGCTCTTTCTACTGAAGGCTTCAGAGTTGCTGAGTTCCCCCACCGTTTGCCTCCAAGACCGGATGCCGTCACCCCAACAGCGGATGTGACGTCAGACGCCATCTCCCACCCGGTCTGTTGTGAGTCTAAGGAGAAGATCCCCGGTGAGCTGCTCCACACTGAACCAGCACTCCATTTGCCTCAAGTAAAGCCTTATGTGAACTATGATTATGTACACAATGTGAGTACAATTCCTAAAGTTTGTTTATATAAATTTTATGCACGATCGACACTATGGTCTGCCTTTCTTTTGCATGTCTCTGATCCACTCACATCTACTGACGTCTGAGCTGAGGTGCTGATTTCTTATGCTGTAAACCTGGGCTGTTGTTCCTGAAGATCCTGACACCTTTCTACCTGCTGTGTAGATCAATGCTTTTTACCTTTTGACCTGCTGTAAGTAGGCATTGCTATAGAGCCAAGACATACATGTTTTATCCAGATTGAAAAGAACTTATTACACTATTGTATGCATTTATTTTTTATTTTTCATGGTGTATCCCTGCTATCTTCGCTCCCTTCCCATCCCGGACAAGCAGTGTATGTACTACCATTATCACTGCATTTGCCAGCTTTATCACTCTAGCACTCTTATTTTAACACACTAAAGTCTCCATTATAGTGCGCAGTGCTGGCTGATCTAGCAAGGTAGCTGGACATTTAACCCATTGGCCACTCACTTGTGTACATCTATACACTTCCATTATTGGGTCTCACCGTTGCTCCAGAGGGGTTAACACCCTGACTCCTAGCAATCTGTGTCCTCCATATCCCACCATTATTAAGTGGTTAAATGGGATAGTATGAACTTATAACTGACGACAAGGTTGCCTGATAGCGTTGATTTAATATATTTTTAATTCACATTACACATTACTTTGGTAATATATGTTTTAAGTAAATTTATTAAAAGTTAATTTTTACACTGTTATGGTGTGCATTTAAGTGAATTCTTTTAGGGGGCACATCCATTTTGTGTTTCCCTTCACCTTTTCTAGATCCCATTCTGTATTAATTCCTGCAGGGGATAATGTATCCAAAGAATGGATCCAAAACATCTCCCGCTGGTTGAGGAGCTTTAATCTATCACCCCCTCTCATGGGCATGGGCACCAGTTCTACAGCAGAAAAATGAACATTTGATAGACCTCCTGAAGGACAGTCAGTAAAATGTTTTGAAACTGGTAACATGAAATCTTTTCTTTTAATGGAACGTATATGCTCCATGATTCTGTTTTTAACAGGGCGTATAGTGCAGCCCACGTACCCTTGGCCACAGCCACAGGTAAGAAAGTATATGACAAATTGTGAGTCACAATTAATAAAGGATGGGATCCTATAGTTCTTTTTAGAATAAATAGTCTTAATAGACTTAATTGGTTTCGCATAGCAGCAAACGCAACATTTTCCACATTTAAAAAAACCTTTTATTTTAAACAGATTTGTTAGACTTCTTAGAGTCAAACAATCTTGGAGAAAGATAGTCAGATAAGGATTTGGATTTCCTAAAAGTAATGGCTGGACCCTGGTTAACTGAACTATGTAGGTCCTTATCAAGAGTGAGGGTCCCCCAATGTTTATAAATGATAGAACGAATCTGTTCAGCCTGGCGACTAAACTGGGTGACAAATAGAGGAGACGTCACTCTATCCAATTCATGTTTCTTCTTGAACTTCACAGACGAGTTCGATAACAAATCGATCCTGTTTGTAGATTTGACACACAGATATGCTGCTTCAATATCAGTGTGATTATATTTTCTTTGAGCAAATCGAGTTTTTAATTCCTCTGCTTGATGCTCAAATAAATCGTCATTTGAACAAAGCCGTCTTAGTCGAAGGAATTCAGCCTTGGGTATACTTCGAATGAATGATTTAGAATGACTGCTGTCTGCTTCCAATAAAGTATTACGTGAATGAGGCTTTCTAAAAATGTCCGTTTGAATAGTGCCTGTCGTGTCAATAAATAAAGTAATGTCTAAATAATTGATGTGATTCATGTGTTCTTCATAAGTAAATTTAAGATTTAAAGAATTAGTATTAAGTGTATGAATAAAGGCATGCAGTGATAATAAATCCCCATCCCAAATCATAATCAAATCGTCAATATACCGTTTATAGAAAATAATCTGATGACGAAAAGAATTATCAGCACCGAAAATGTGTGTGGATTCCCAAAGACCCACAAACAAATTAGCATAAGAGGGGGCAAATGACGTCCCCATAGCAGTACCCCGTGTCTGAAGATAAAATTGTGCATCAAAAGAAAAATAATTATGGGTGAGCAGAAACATAATAGAATCCAAAAGAAAGGCACGTAATGAAATGGACAATGTAGAAGCATCAAGAAAAAATTCCACTGCTCGAATCCCTTGCTCGTGATCTATGATTGAGTAAAGTGACATCACGTCCAATGTCACCCATCTAAAAGTCTTTTTCCAACTAACATTTTTTATATCTTAAAAACAAAAATAAAATAAATAACGAAAGAAAACAGAAATAGTCCTTGGCGCACTATCTGGTATATAAACCTGACAGAAAAATGAAGTCCAAAGATCTTGGTAGTGAGGATTGTTGGTCCGGAATCCAATCGTACTCAAAGTCCTCTGAGGTGGTGGAATCAGATTTGTGCGAATGATGCTTTAATGCATGCCAGACCAATATGATTGGGTTCAAAGCTGGATCTTAATGAATGTTGCAGATGTGTTTTGGGGTCAATGTCTTGGAAGGACTGGTGACCACTCCAGATGTGAAGTATTCAGAAATGTTACGTTCTTCCCTCTGAGCAATAATGACCTTCTGTATGTAGACTCTCTAATATGAGGAAAAAGCCTTAATGGACTGGTCATGCACAGCTGCATCTAAAGACTTAGTAAACAATTATTTGGAAGTCTGACAGGGAGGAGGAGTCAGACTTCCAAATAATTGTTTACTAAGTCTTTAGATGCAGCTGTGCATGACCAGTCCATTAAGGCTTTTTCCTCATATTAGAGAGTCTACATACACTACCGACACATTTTATTGAAGTGTGGTCGGTACCGCAAGCCGGGAAATCTCCCGGCTTGCTAGTGGCCGCCCCTCGGCGTGCCGCGCGTCATAGACGCGCGGTCACGCGTCATCGGGAGCGTGCGCCCCCTGCACGCGTGTCCAGGGGCTCCCCGAGGGAGCCCTGGTGTCCCGCGATCGCGGGACAGCGGCAGGGGGTTCCGGGGGACCCGGCGGACCCGGCAGCGGTAGGGAGAGCGCCCCGATCGGAGGGCGCTCTTCCGCTGCTTCGGCGCGCGCCCGTCACACTCGGGCGCGCGCCAGGCTACTGCTGCGGCACAGAACGGGCAAATGCTCGAATAAACTGTGCCGCAGCAGTACAGAAGGTCATTATTGCTCAGAGGGAAGAACGTAACATTTCTGAATACTTCACATCTGGAGTGGTCACCAGTCCTTCCAAGACATTGACCCCAAAACACATCTGCAACATTCATTAAGATCCTGCTTTGAACCCAATCATATTGGTCTGGCATGCATTAAAGCATCATTCGCACAAATCTGATTCCACCACCTCAGAGGACTTTGAGTACGATTGGATTCCGGACCAACAATCCTCACTACCAAGATCTTTGGACTTCATTTTTCTGCAGGTTTATATACCAGATAGTGCGCCAAGGACTATTTCTGTTTTCTTTCATTGTTCTTTCATTGTTTGTTTTATTTTTGTTTTTAAGCTATTGTTGTACTTACCTTGTGGATAGGTTTGTGGTTTTTCAATCCTTAGGCAGCCGTCTTCTCAGTTTGTTATATTAGTCTGTAGAATTCACTAGTTTATTGTTGTATCTTTGTAAGGGAATTCCAACATTTAGAGCACTTATCCATCATTATCGTGTATTGTTAAGTTAGGCTAATAGGTTAAGCGCTTAGTATATGTTTAGTTTAATTTTTTCTATCATAACATTTTTTATAGCGGATAAAAGATCCATAGAATCTCTCAGAAAAGAAGGCAGATTTTTTACCAGTGGCTGTAAAAAACCATCAATGTAGCGTGATAACCCATCTCCCAAAGATCCAATACTGGCCACAATGGGCCGCCCAGGAGGGCGGACAAGTGACTTATGGATCTTTGGGAGATGGTGGAAGATGGGCACAATAGGTGAGGCATTGTAGAGAAACTCATATTCCTTTGTGTTAAGTACAAATAGGGCCTTTCCTTCTTCAAGAATCTCTTTCAAAAGGTGTAAAAACTCACATGTGGGATCATGTCAATTTTGTATAAGATTCAACATCCTCAAGTAATCTAAGTGCCTCTGCCTGATAATCTGAAGAAGAGGGCACCACAATGGCCCCTCCCTTATCAGCCTTTTTGATTGTAATAGACCTATCTTCCCTGAGGGCAATCATCTCCTGGAAGTCAATATCTGACAGATTCGTTTTATTTAAAGAGGGAACCCCCCGGGGTACAATACCCCTAGCCAATAACCTGAGATCCCTCTCAACCAGCTTCTCAAAGGTCTTAATATTATGATTGTTAAAAATATGAGGGCAAAAGGTTGATTTCTTCTTAAGACCTAAGTGTAATTGCCCAAAGAAGCTGAATGAGGAAGGGATCTCAGGCTCCAAATCCTGATTTTGTTCATCATAAAGATCTCTAAGATCTGATAAAGCACATTGTTCACGAAATGAATGCAAATCCAAATTCTCCATTGAAACATCAATACCATCAACATTCTCAGCTAGACCTCTATCAGTGGAATATAGTGGAACCTCTGTTGTCCCTTTTTTCTATTAAAATATTTTTTAAGAGACAATTTGCGAATTAATTTTTGGAGATCAATGATGGTATTGAATAAATTAAAATCTTGGTATGGGGCAAAATTTAAACCTCTATTTAGAACCGCAATCTGGTCATCTGTAAGAGTCTTATGTGAAATGTTGATAACATTATCCACAACTTCTCCTATGCATATTTCTTTCTTTTGCTCGATCCCCCGGATCCCCCTCCCCCCTTCTCTTCTTTGATGATCTCCTTGTCCTCTTTCGTTTTTTGACTCCTTTTGAAACAAGGAGTATGAAGGTTTATCTTCTTTCCGAGAGGGCATCATAACAGATTTTTGTGAAGAGTCGGTTTCAGGGGAGGTAGATCTAACTCGCCAATTATCATCATCATCACAAAAGGAAACGCCTAGTGAACGACTCTCATAGTCAGAACCATCTGACTCAAAACTGGAAGCGTTTCCATGGCGTTTTAGGATGGATTTATTCGGGTTCTTGGAGTCACCTTGTTTTTTATTATTCTGATATTTAGAACCAGATTTTGGTTGTGGCTTTTGTGCGTTTGTAGTGTAGCGTTGCCATATATAAACTTGCTGCTTCTCATAGTCTATCTTGTCCCTATCAAACTTTTGTTGTTTCTTAATCATTAGAGACTTTTCCATAGCACCCACGTTGCTTAAAAGTGTTTGGTCATATTTAATAAAATTCTCCATTTTTCTGCAACCTTTCAATTTATCCTGTAGGACTTTCACATTGGCTCTCACTTTCTTTTTTTTAATTTAGCTTATACTTAATGATCAATTTGATTAGCTTAAATGAGCAATGATCTAATATGGCTTTCCAGTCATTCTCAAAATCTTTATTAATAAAGCCAAAGGACGGTACCTTTTTCAAGCGTAAGCCTCACGGAATCCTTTTAACTCTAGCATAGTTCTCAAGAGTGGTAATGTCCCACCAATACCTAATGTCCTGTGATAACAGTTTTTCCAATGTAAGGAAGTGGGTAATTAAGTCAGCAGGCTCTTCACAGATGAAATTAGCACCTTCATCAAAAACTGACTCTGCCCTCCTCTGACGGTGAGTGTCTCCACAGTTAAAGGCATAGGTATCAGTAACCCCTTCCTCATCCTCCACTTCTACATAATCTTCCATAATAAAAAACACACAGGATAGGAATAGCATGAATACTCACTCCAGAGAAATAAAAAAAAATGTTCCACAGAAAGAAAAAATGTGAATAAATAGATGCCACAAAAAATAAATAAATAAATGGTTAGAAAAAAAAATAACGATAGCACTCCAGTTCTCAAATCACCAATTAAGTGATTACATACATATTCACGGGGTATAAGCCTCTTCTTATAATGTCAATAATGAAAGTCTTAATTCCAGGCTGAGCAGCCGTGGCCAAACCAGCAATATGCGAAGCAGAGGAAAAGACCTCCCAGCCCAATGTTACAATCCTGGTAGATAGCGTGTATCACGCGCATGCTGTATTAACCCCCAGCACAATGAATCCTTAGAGGGACCAAGGGCCCATCGTGTCCAGTGTTTTCCCGTTCAATGTGATCAAGGATTCATCACAGCTACAGTGCTTATTCCTACATGGTTGGTCTCCGATGTGCTGGGGGTTAATACAGCCTGCGCGTGATACACGCTGTCTACCAGGCTTGTAGCGTCGGGCTGGGAGGTCTTTTCCTCTGCTTCGCTTATGACTGTACGTAGTGGTAAATACAAGCCTGTCCTCCTTATTTTTGGTAGCACTTACCTCTTTATCCAGTGCCCGGTCTAACACAGCAGGAGGATATCCCCTAGCCAGGAATCTACTACGTAGTTCTCCAATAGCTGGTTCAATATTATCCTTCCTGCTCGTGATTTTGCAGACCCGGACTTTCTGTGAAAAAGGTAATGCATCAATAAGAGAAGGAGGATGATGGTTATCTGCCCTTAAAATGGCATTTCTGTATGTATCTGTGGCGGTAGGGAGGGTTTGGCCCGGGATTAACGGGGTTACCCCCCAAGGGCCCCCCTCTAACCTCGCCAGGGAGACAAGGGGTTAACTGGGCTGAGGCCCAGAACTGTGACTTAACCCTTGTTAAATAACATGAAAATGCTTATTCCCCTGTGTAAATGATGTTGTTGCTGGATCAGGGTCTGCATAACCCACCCACTGGGACTTAAGGGGTTAATCTTATATGCAGTGCTGAATAAACAGTTACCTGAAAACTGGTAATTTGGTAACTGAGTAAGCCAGGACCCTGAGCCTTGGGGTACAGCCTCCGGGTCACCCCCCAAGTACACACATATTAAAAATATAACGGTGTCATAAGAGAAACATATATTTTTGATAAAGTGACTTTTTGTAGTTTTTGAAATACACAGGCAGAATGCTAATAATGGTGTGCTAATGTACAGGCAGAATGCCTGTCTTTGTAATGCATGAGGAGCCAAATGGTGCCTCATATGAGTATTCACTGGAAGTGTATATCAACAGAGAGGTGTGATACATCGCCCTGATCAATAGGTAACTGACCTAATTGGTTATGCGAAAAGCAAAAGCCCACTTCAAAAGGTTTATTGACGTGGCCAGTAGGATGCTAAATAGGATATCCTGCTAGATTTGAGCCTGGCTTCCCAGGGGAATTGTTTATGCGGGAAGCAGGCAAAAGGAAGGGAAGGGTTTGTTATTCACACCTTCCAGCAAAAGGTATTCCCCAACAGGATATCAAAAGTGAGTAACTTTATTAAATATAAGGATACTATGAGATGTCCTTGGCTGAACCGGCTAAGAATTACATAAGTGTATTGGCGAGAGTAAGCCAATCTTGGGAAGTCTAAACATTGAATATGTAACTGCTGCTAAATGCCAGATATTAATATCTCTATTAATGTTCATATTACAATGTAATTTTTGGTCTTCCTACGAGCGTCAGGTGTCCCAGAATGCAGTAATATATCTCACCTGACTGTATGTATTACGGAGCGGAAGTTATGCAATGATTTGCAGTAAATATGAACTTTTGGTTAAGTCTGAGACCCCCCAGAGTTCTACTGCAGATGTGCCAGCTAGCAGGGGGGCCTGTCCTAAAATGTGTTACCCCACCAAAGATTGGCTGGAGATAATTGCAAACCAATCCCAGGGTCTTAATGTTACAGATAGAGGGACAAAGGGTTTATAACCTGCTGTTTCCCATCTATCCTTTGTCTTCGTTTGCTGAATGATTTCCTGATTGCTGGATGAAACTGCCAGTTCAGATGGGACTGTTTTCATTATTTTCATCTTTTACGTAAGTGTCTATATTTTGCCTGTTATTGTATAATCTGTTGTGTTCACCTTTATCAAGGAATAAATTATATTTATCATATCTTAAGTCTCGTCCCAGTTCAAACCCAGGTATATATATATATATTTATATATATAGTTTTTGGTGTACAATTACAGCCTGTCGCAAGCTCTCGTGACAGGCTTGTAATTAACTGGTGGCAGCGGCGGGATTGAACTGGACCTGGATTACAGTATTCTGCGGGGTACTGTGATCCAGTGGGAACTTGATGGTAATTGCAAGTTCCTGGGACTAAAGATATTGAACACACAGTGTACAACATATAACACAAGATATGGCACCTCCTCACTATTCCCCTACTTGTGAGAAGCATTTCCTCCAGAACCAAAGTGCCGGCCATCCGTCTGACTGGAGCCGGGCACTGAGACCAGAGGAGTGCATCAAGTCGGCGCGGTTAGCAGCAGCCAGCAAGGCTGAGAGAGAGACAGCAATGGGTGAGCATGAAACCCGGCAGGCTGAGCAAAGATCCACAGCTGCAGCTGCTGTAACCATCAGACATGTGGAGGGAGCGGGTGGTCTTGCACCAGGAGAGGTATTGGCCGTTGCGGCGGCCAGTCCATTTTACCCAGAATTGCTGGCCCTGATGTTTGCGCAGGGAGAGATGTCCCCGGCTGAGCGGCTCGAGCAGCTGAAGCTGGCGATGATCCGACCCACTTATCCCCTCCCAGAGCCCGGCGCTCAAGCCTCTCCGCTCTGGACTCCGTTGCACCTTGCTGGGGTTAGTCCACTGGCGGCGGAGAAGCTCTGGAATGAGCCCGGCGCTCAGGCAACTCCGCTCTGGACTCCGTTGCCCCTTGCTGGGGTTAGTCCACCGGTGGCGGAGAAGCACCGGCAGCTGCTGCGGCACTGCCAACAAATGGGCCACAATAATGCCCAGTGCCCTGACCGTGCGCGGTCAGGCGAAGAAGCCCCTCAGGGCCAACGCTCACGAGCTGCGGAAAAGATGACCCAGTTAGCGGCATCCTCTGATGGCTCCCGCCCAGCCGGGGCGACAACCCTCCTCGGGACGTCTCCTGGAGAACCTGGACGGGCTGCATCAGCAACAGTGGCGGAGAGCAGCGGCCATCCACCTGATCCCGGCGGAGAACCAGCGGCGGCGGCAGAGAAGACGCCGCCACTCCGGCATCCTGCCGGCGGCAGTTTTATTCGGGGGGAGGGACAGGGGTTGCGGGAGGGGGTTATTTTACCACGTTTGCATGGAGCTGAGTTCCTCCACAAAGACCTGGGACCCTTGTCCTGCACCGTTTTACCTGTACCCAACCCGGGTGCTGTTGCGGCAGCGGCCCGGCGCTGCCCAGCCCAGATGGGGCCGGCGGCGGCCGCTCCAGTCCCCCTGCAATTGGGACCAACGAAGGCGGCGGTCTCTGCGGGGACCAGCAAGGTAAGCCAGACCAAGTCGCAGACTGACTCTGACTTATGTTTCCCTATGACTGTACCCTGTTGTTTCACTCTAGGGGTGACTGGGGGGTGGCAGGAGATAGGGGCACCAGGGGAGGGGAAGGAAGGGCAGCTGGTAGGGCAGTCAGGATTCCCCATTACCCTGGCGGGGCAGCAAGGGGACTCTCAGTTAAGAGCCCCACTGTTGCAGCCTTGCTCTGGGCTGGAGGTATCAGGGGTTGTGGCAAAGTTAGACCACCCCCGGATTACCTGCCAGCCAGGAGCTAAGGTGGGTGCATCTGCACCAGCAACCCTGAGCTCATCCCCGGTAATGGGGAGACAGTGTCAGGGAGATGGCCTCACTCAGGTGTCCCTAGGATCCAGGTTAGGATTAGTTAGGGAGAAACGGAGTGAGGGGAGGCTGCAGGTAGGTAGCCCGCATCAGTTACCAGGGGAGGGGAAGGAAGGGCAGCTTGTAGGGCCGCCAGGCTTCCCCATTACCTGGGCAGAGCAGCAAGGGGACTCTCAGTTAAGAGCCCCACTGTTGCAGCCTTGCTATGGGCTGGAGGTACCAGGGGTTGTGGCACAGTTAGACCACCCCCAGATTACCTGCCAGCCAGGAGCTAAGGTGGGTGCATCTGCACCAGCAACCCTGAGCTCACCTCTGGTAATGGGGGCACAGCTTCAGGGAGAGGGGCTAGCCCCGTTAGCACCCAGCTCTAGGGTAGGATTGCCTGGGAGAGGGTTGGATGGGCCAGTGGGAACCGGGGAGGGAAGGCAGCGAGTGAGCCAGCCAGTTTTCCCCGTTGCCCTGGCAAAGCCTCAGGGGGTGTCTCAGATCAGCAACCCCCTGTTGCAGCCTTGCTATGGGCTGGAGGTACCAGGGGTTGTGGCACAGTTAGACCACCCCCAGATTACCTTCCAGCCAAGAGCTAAGGCGGTTGCATCTGGAGAGATGCCCCTGGGCTCATCCCCGGTAATGGGGAGACAGTGTCAGGGAGATGGCCTCACTCAAGTGTCCCTAGGGTCCAGGCTAGGAAGCGGAGTGAGGGGAGGCTGCAGGTAGGTAGCCAGCAGCAGATCTCAGTGAGAGAAGGAGGGCTAGTGGTTGCCAGGGAGGGAAAGCATCAGGTATTGCAGCTAGAGTTTCCCGTTACCCTGGCAGAGCCCCAGGGGGTTTCTCAGATCAGCAACCCCCTGTTGCAGCCTAGCTATGGGCTGGGGGTATCCGGGGCAGTGGCAGGCTTGTGCCACCCCAGGGATACCTGCCAGCCAAGCGCTAAGGCGGTTGCATCTGGAGAGATGCCCCTGAGCTCATCCCTGGTAAGGGGGAGACAAGGTCAGGGAGGTAGGTGCACTCAGGTAGTTCCAGGGTCTGGGTTAGGATTGCCCAGGGAGGAGAGGAGTGCAGGTGGGCTGCAGGGAGGTAAGCAGCAGGCTGAGGTGCTGGGCCTAGGGGAGGCTAGGCAGGGAGGCACCGTGGAGCAGGGGGAGATAGGAGATCAGTGGGGTGTGAGGCAGCTGGCAGAAGCTAGGGATGGGCTAGGTAGGCAGAAGGTCCCTTGTTCTGACTGGCCAGGAGTGACCCCTCTGACAGAAACCCCTGGGTTCCCAAAGGAGAGGCTGTGGGTAGATAGGCAGCCAGGGAGGAGAGTCATGAGTATCGCGGAGCAGCTACAGGGTGGCACAGAGCCAGGGCAGGTAGAGTCCCTACAGAATAGTGACATAACCCTGTCCCAGACTTGGTTGACAGGAAAGCGACGGTCTGTGCTGGATAGCTGGTCTCCTGCAGATGCAGAGACATGCCAGTCTCTGGGCAGTGTGCAGCCTGGACTGCACCGGGGCCCCTTCACCACGGACTTGGTTCCCAAGGCACTGGGTGGGGGGCAGAGGGAGGCAAAGGAGAATGCCCGGCTTTGCAGGAACTGGACTTTACAATCCACTGTGTACTGGTCAATGCTGGAGGACAATTTTGCCAGGCCAATCCCTCAGGACGTATTGAGTGCGTCAAGAGCGCCAGTGGTATCCCAGGGCCATGGGGAGGCTGCTGGGGTACCAGGGGCCCTTGAGCAGGGGAGGTGTGGCGGTAGGGAGGGTTTGGCCCGGGATTAACGGGGTTACCCCCCAAGGGCCCCCCTCTAACCTCGCCAGGGAGACAAGGGGTTAACTGGGCTGAGGCCCAGAACTGTGACTTAACCCTTGTTAAATAACATGAAAATGCTTATTCCCCTGTGTAAATGATGTTGTTGCTGGATCAGGGTCTGCATAACCCACCCACTGGGACGTAAGGGGTTAATCTTATATGCAGTGCTGAATAAACAGTTACCTGAAAACTGGTAATTTGGTAACTGAGTAAGCCAGGACCCTGAGCCTTGGGGTACAGCCTCCGGGTCACCCCCCAAGTACACACATATTAAAAATATAACGGTGTCATAAGAGAAACATATATTTTTGATAAAGTGACTTTTTGTAGTTTTTGAAATACACAGGCAGAATGCTAATAATGGTGTGCTAATGAACAGGCAGAATGCCTGTCTTTGTAATGCATGAGGAGCCAAATGGTGCCTCATATGAGTATTCACTGGAAGTGTATATCAACAGAGAGGTGTGATACATCGCCCTGATCAATAGGTAACTGACCTAATTGGTTATGCGAAAAGCAAAAGCCCACTTCAAAAGGTTTATTGACGTGGCCAGTAGGATGCTAAATAGGATATCCTGCTAGATTTGAGCCTGGCTTCCCAGGGGAATTGTTTATGCGGGAAGCAGGCAAAAGGAAGGGAAGTGTTTGTTATTCACACCTTCCAGCAAAAGGTATTCCCCAACAGGATATCAAAAGTGAGTAACTTTATTAAATATAAGGATACTATGAGATGTCCTTGGCTGAACCGGCTAAGAATTACATAAGTGTATTGGCGAGAGTAAGCCAATCTTGGGAAGTCTAAACATTGAATATGTAACTGCTGCTAAATGCCAGATATTAATATCTCTATTAATGTTCATATTACAATGTAATTTTTGGTCTTCCTACGAGCGTCAGGTGTCCCAGAATGCAGTAATATATCTCACCTGACTGTATGTATTACGGAGCGGAAGTTATGCAATGATTTGCAGTAAATATGAACTTTTGGTTAAGTCTGAGACCCCCCAGAGTTCTACTGCAGATGTGCCAGCTAGCAGGGGGGCCTGTCCTAAAATGTGTTACCCCACCAAAGATTGGCTGGAGATAATTGCAAACCAATCCCAGGGTCTTAATGTTACAGATAGAGGGACAAAGGGTTTATAACCTGCTGTTTCCCATCTATCCTTTGTCTTCGTTTGCTGAATGATTTCCTGATTGCTGGATGAAACTGCCAGTTCAGATGGGACTGTTTTCATTATTTTCATCTTTTACGTAAGTGTCTATATTTTACCTGTTATTGTATAATCTGTTGTGTTCACCTTTATCAAGGAATAAATTATATTTATCATATCTTAAGTCTCGTCCCAGTTCAAACCCAGGTATATATATATATATTTATATATATAGTTTTTGGTGTACAATTACAGCCTGTCGCAAGCTCTCGTGACAGTATCCTTTCTAAAAAGATCAGTATGTAACTCCCCATTAGTCTGTGTAATGAGGACATCTAAAAAAGAGAGTTGCTGTGTACCACATCATCTGAAAAACACGGTGGAGGCAGTGATGGCATGGGCATGCATGGTTTACAATGGCACTGGGTCACTAGTGGTTTTTGATGATGTGAACGAAGACAGAAGCAGCCGGATGAATTCTGAAGTGTATAGGGATATATTGTTTGCTCAGATTCAGCCAAATTCAGTGAAGTTGATTGGACGGCGCTTCACTTTACAGATGGACAATGACCCAAAACATACTGCGAAAGAAACCCAGGATGTTTTTAAGGCAAAGAAGTGAAATATTCTGCAATGGCCGAGTCAATCACCTGATCTCAACCCGATCGAGCATGCATTTCACTTGCTGAAGACAAAACTTAATGCAGAAAGACTCACGAACAAACAACAACTGAAGACAGCTGCAGTAAAGGCCTGGCAAAGCATCACAAAGGAGGAAACCCAGCGTTTGGTGATGTCCATGCGTTCCAGACTTCAGTTTTTGCCTGCAAAGGATTCTCGACAAAGTATTAAAAATTAACATTTTATTTATGATTGTGTTAATTTGTCCAATTACATTTGAGCCCCTGAAATAAGGGGACTGTGTATGAAAATGGTTGCAATTCCTAAACGTTTCATACGATATTTTTGTTCAACCCCTTGAATTAAAGCTGAAAGTCTACACTTCTATTGCATGTCAGTTGTTTCATTTCAAATCCATTGTGGTGGCGTACAGAGCCAAAATTATGAAAATTCTGTCAGTGTCCAATTATTTCCGGACCTAACTGTGTGTGTGTGTGTGTGTGTGTGTGTGTGTGTGTGTGTGTGTGTGTGTGTGTGTGTGTGTGTGTGTGTGTGTGTGTATATATATATATATATATATATATATTTTTTTTAATGATAGGGATGTAAAGTAGGTTTGTAAATGAAAAAAAAAAATATGAAACCCTTAATACAGCTGAATCCCGTTATAACGCGGTGCTCTTGGTCCACATAATGAGCACGTTATAACCAGGATCGCGAAATGGTCGGCGCAATCAGGAAGAACGGTTCTGCGAGGACTTACCCGGCATCTGCAGCTCTCTCCACTTCATCAGGCTCCGAGGTGCTTACATACGCTCTCCCAAGCTTTCAATTTGACTGACTTTTGAGCGCAGGAGGGTCACATGACTCTTCTCTGATCAATGACAGCCCAACAGTGAATACATTTTATATAATACACATGCGGGAATTGAACCCTGATCACCCATGGACTGCACTGTGCAGTAGATGTTACGTTTGTTTATAGAGTCAGATTCATCACACCAATACTGTGGTGTAGCAGCTAGAGAATTGCACCAGCATATGAAAGATCATGGGTTCAATTCCCGCATGGTGTAGGGGTGTGTGTATATATGTGTATCAGCGTGTGTCTGTTAGCAATAATGCATTGAATATTATATAAAAATAAAACCTTGGAGATGTTTTTAAATCGGGAGCCACGCTCAGACAGCATTAAAAGCGGATTCGCGCTATAGCAGATTGCGCTATAACGGGGTTGAGCTGTACTAATATTTTGACCACAGGGTAAACGGGTTGGAGTAAGCCATGCTTCTTATCTGTACCAACATTAAATACCCAAGGGTTTAAAGATTGGTACATGTCTGGAGTGTTTATATCTAGCTAGCACCAACACTGTCCTGGGTTTCCATTACTCAATGCAATATAAAAAAATGTTTTTTTTTTTTTTCAACTTTAAATTTTTATTGGAAAGTACAAATACAGCCAATGTTCCACAGCCCATTATTACATTTCCAGTTTTGTTAAACACATGTAATGACGCCTCGAAGACACATCCACTTAACACTTTACAAACAAGACCAGACGAACTTGACAAGGGGACAGGGAAAGAGGTTAGGGGTGGGAGGGAGGTGGTAGGTTGCCAGGCTCTGGTGCAGTTTTTTAGATATCTCTTGTTCAACCTTTTAGGCAATAGCTAAGGGTTTTAACTGGGACAGGTTCTTCTGAGGTTTCTTTCTTTTATTTGTTTTTCCCTATTCTATGACTACATGAAGGTCTGCTAACTGTGCGTCGCTGAGTCGTGTTGTCTAATCTGCCCTTAAAGGAGAACGCACCTAGTTTAATTAGTGCAAGATTGAGGTGGCGTCCACTCCTGGGATGTCTACCTGGGTCAACCATGGATCCCAGACCTTTAGAACATTTGTGCCGGAGTCATTAACTAAACTCGTTAATTGTTCCATCCGGCAGACATGCCAAATTCTGTTTTTGATCTTAGGGATAATTGGTATCTCCTGCTGTTTCCATAATGCTGCGATCTCACATCTTGTGGCTGTAGCAAAATGCGCGATTAATTTATGCGACGCATTTGACAGACCCTGGATCCGCATGCCCAATAGGAACAGCCACGGGTCCAGGGGGATCTCCAAATCGAGAATCCGCTGAATCCAATCTCTGATTTGTTCCCAAATAGGGGCCCCCTTAGTGCAAGACCACAACATATGTCGGAGGTCAGCTGCTTCCCCACACTGTTTAGGGCAGAGAGGGGAGTAGCCTTTTACAAATTTCGCTAAGCGCGTCGGAGTGTAATACCACCTCATAAGGACTTTATATGCGTTCTCCTTTAATGTGGTGCAGATTGAGCTTTTCGCCGCAGCCTGTATAATTCTGTCCCATTCGTCGTCCTCTAAAGTCTCTCCTAGGTCTGATTCCCAGTGTCTCATGTAACTCAGTCTATTGTCAATGGGCGACTTCTGGCAGATCACTTCCCTGTACATTCTAGATGTGAGTCCCCTTGTGTCCGTATCTCTGGAACACAGCTGCTCAAAATTTGTTCGCGCCGGTCGAATTGGCGTTTTATTGTAGAAATCTCTGATCTGAAGGTACCTAAAAAATTTGTTTGGGATATTCTTAGAGGATTTAATTTGGTCAAATGTTTGTATGGTCGTTATGCCCTCCAGATCTTTTAGACGGGAGAAGCCCTTCTGAGTCCATATCAAGAAATTTTTGCTATTCAGGTCCGGAGCGAAGTCTGGGTTGCCCACTATTGGTGTCATTAATGATGTTTTGGTAGTCAAATTACATTTGAATTTCGTGGCCTCCCAAACTTATAATGAATTGACCATGGTCTGCAGCGGATTGTTCATCTTGCGTACCCCTTCTCTGGGTAGCCAGATTAAATTTCGGATTTCAATTGGTGCACAGCATCTCTTCTCCAACTCAACCCATCTCCGTAGGCTTGGGTCTGTGTGCCATTGGAAAATCTGCCCTAATTGGGCTGCTTTATAGTAGGCCTGCAAGCAAGGCACCGCTCACCCTCCGCAGGATGAATGGGACGTTTTAATATTCCTTTAGCAATTCTTGGGTTTTTCCCGTTCCAAATAAATTTTATAATTTTTGACTGGAGGGAGAGGATGTCCGCCTGCACCAAAGGGATAGGGAGACTCTGGAAAAGATATAGCATCTTTGGGAGGAGATTCATTTTCACGCTATGTATCCTCCCAATCCATGAGATGCTCCCCTTCATCCAGGTTCGGAGATCCTCCCCCAGCGTCTTTATGATCTTGGGGAAATTTGCTTTATATAAAGTTTTGTACTCCCTTGTGAGATAAACCCCTAAATATTTGATAGCGGAGGGTTGCCATTTGAACTGAAAATTGAGGTCAATCAGTTTTTCAACTTCTTTTGGTAGATTAATATTGAGGGCTTCTGATTTAAACTGATTGATCTTAAATCCCGAAATTTGGTTAAATTTGCCCAGTATGTTGAATACATTTGGGAGAGATGTGAGAGATTTGGCTATTGTGAGAATGACATCGTCCGCATATAGAGCGGCTTTGTGCATTTGGTCTCCCACAGGGATACCAGAGATATCTGGGTTATTTCTGATGTGTGCCGCCAAAGGCTCTATACATAAGGCGAACAGTAGTGGCGACAGCGGGCATCCTTGACGTGTTCCGCTTTTGATTTCAAACTGTTCTGAGGGGAAACCTTGATATCTCACTCTTGCTGTTGGGTTTTTATACAACGCCAGGATGGCCTGCAGGAGGCGTCCCTCAAAGCCAAATGCTCTCAGTGTTTCCGATAGGTAGGGCCAATCTATTCTATCGAAGGCTTTTTCAGCGTCCAGACTTAACACCATGGAGTGAATTTTTTCTTTTTGGGCCAGATCAATTAGGTCAATAATTCTCCTGGTGTTATCTGCCGCTTGTCTACCTCCGATAAACCCTACTTGATCCGTGTGAATTAACCCGGGAAGAACACTACCCACCCTGTTGGCTATAAGTTTAGAGTATATTTTGAGGTCCAAGTTAATCAGTGAAATGGGCCGGTAGCTCTTACAGTCTGCCGGGTCCTTTCCGGGTTTATGGATCACCGATATTGAGGCTTGGAGCATTTGTGCTGGGAATGAGGCCCCTGCTAAGATTTCATTGAATAACTTTAACATGTGGGGGGCTAGAATTTTTAAATATTTATTGTAATATAAGTTCGAAAAGCCATCTGGCCCTGGGGCTTTAGCCGGTTTTAGTGCTTTGATGACCCCAGAGAGTTCCTCCATCGTGAAGTCCGACTGGAGTGCCTCCCTTTCGCATCTCTTCAAAATGGGTAAATGTGCCTCTATTAAGAAGGTCCGTAAATCCTCCTTTGTTTTCGGATTATGGGTTACCTTATCTCCATTGTATAATATTTCGTAATACTTTTTGAATTCCCCTGCTATGTTCGCTGGGATGGAGGTAAGGTCCCCATCTTGGTTTCGAATTGCGTGAATGTGATAGTTTGGAAGCTTGTTTTTTTAGCTTATTGGCAAGTAGTGTGTCAGGCTTGTTAGCTTTTTCATAAAATTTCCGCTTGGACCAGGTCAATTCCTTCTCGGCCTGGGCGGAGAGGAGGAGGTTAAGACTAGTTTTAGTGGCTAGTATTTGAGTTAACGTGTGGGCATTCTTATTTTTTTGTGGAGGGAGGAAAGCTCTGCTAGCTGTTCCTCTAGCTTCAAAATTTTTCCCTCCCGTTCTCTTTTCCGTTTAGCGGCCAGATTCATAATGACCCCCCTGAGGGTAGCCTTATGGGCCTCCCACAGTCTGGAGTGCGTAGCCACACTCCCCTCATTCTCCTCGAAGTATTGTGTGAGCTTTTCCCCAATTTCCACCTGTAGGGCTGGGATTTTCAGCAAGATTTCGTTTAGTTTCCAGTTCGCTCTAGGTCTGTCTAGTGGGATTAGTGTGCACCGCAGCTCTATAGATGCATGGTCTGACCATGAAATATCATGGATCTCGGTGCGAGAGACCCCAGGGACCATTCTGTTGGATACAAGGAAGTAATCTATCCTGCTATATGTGTCATGTGGGTGTGAGTAGAAGGTGTATTCTCTCAGTCTCTGGTGTTGTTCCCTCCAGATGTCGAGTAGTTGGCAGTCACGTAACCCTTTTTTAATTGTTAGTATGTCAGATCTGTGTGTAATATTAGTGGATGAACATCTGTCAAGGTCCTCCCGTAGTGCCCTGTTCAAGTCTCCAGCGACAATGATATTACCTCTGGCCACTTTGTTGAGTTTCCCAAAGAAGGTAGAGAAAAAAACGGGGGCCGTCTCATTAGGGGCATATATTGTTGCTAGAGTAATTGGGAACCCTTGGATTGCACCTCTTACTATGAGGAATCTGCCCTCTTTATCTTTGAAAGTCCTATCGGGTACGAACGGTATTCTTTTATGAATTAGTATGGCCACCCCTTTTTTTTTGACTTTCGCGGAAGACAAAAAGTGTGTCGGGTAGTCCTTATCCAGGAATTTGGGGTAGTTGTCTTGAGAGAAGTGTGTTTCTTGCAGAAACAGAATTTCTGCCCCTTTACGCTTATAATCTCGGAAGGCGATTCTGCGTTTAACCGGGCTGTTAAACCCCTTAATGTTATGTGATACTAGCCTGAGTTCCTTACTCATTTAAAAGTATGAGATGACTTTGCTGCCGATATCTGTTCTTGATTGATGCACCTGGACCACAATCCCGACCTCCTCTTCTTCTCGAACTGCAATACCTCACTTCACCACCTACAGCAATACACAAGGGGGAGCACACAAGAGGGTACACCTGGGGGGACACAACAAACACTAGACAAGACAAAAGACAGTAGAATTCTCGTCGTCTCGGCGACGTCGCCTCCTTGACGAGATCACCGCCTTTGGGAAGCTGGACTCCTCTCCAACCGCCCGGAGGAAACGTGGGATGAAGTTCACTCACCCACCGCGTCCAGTCCCAAAGGACTTCACTAGGGCCCAGGAGATCCACCCTCCTCCCCCCTAGTGCGTGGCCCATGCGGATTTTTGAAGCAGGTCACTCCCCCCCACTCCTGCCTCGCTCTTCCTGAGCTTGAATGAATAAAACCTAACATATACTATGCATAACCAGAGTCTGTCCCGGCTTTGTTCACCCCTGTAGTGTATCAGGCTAATCCCTCGGTGTCATGGCCTCAGCAACCTGTGTTTCTTTGCTTCTCCTCCAGTTCTCGTCCCCCTACTTGAGGTCTGGTCCCCGGCCACGGTGAAGCTGTCACCAAATAAAGAAACTCACCCCCGAGTGAAAGAGCGGTGATCCCCGACACCCCAACTACAGATGTCCAGTGATCAAGCAACCTGCGCTGAAACTGAATCCCTGGTGAGAAAATTTGCGGCCTACCTTTCTGATGATGGCGGCCCCCGACACAAGATGGCGAAGCAGCTCTAGAAGGCGGGAATCCACAGTGAACCGCAGGAGCAGGAAGAGAGCGGTGAGCGGGAAACAGGAGCGGGCGCACGCACCTCCGCACTGGTGAGAGACGTCTTCCAAAATGGCCGCCCCCCGGATACGCATCACAGCTGTGCCCCGGAAGGAGCGGCGCCATCTTGGAGGTGGCGCGGAACCAGCTCCCACCGGCGCGACCAGATGACGTCACCAGCAAGACCAAGGACAGCCGTAAGCCCATCAAGGCGTCCAGAATGCGCCGGATGACCCGCGCAGGCCTGGATTAGTCACCTCACCGGCCCGACGCGGGCTTTTTGAATTTTGCGTCTGGGAAGAATAGAAAGACATACGGGAATGGAATTAGTATAGCGCCGTAGCGGCAGAACCATTAAGCGAGTAAGGGCAGGGTGAGTGATAGAGAGGGAGTTAGTAAGAGGATAAAAGCAAGTAGATGAGAGGAAATAAGCCGAAGTGGAGACATTTAAGGAGACAATACTATAAGAAGGAGTAAGGAAGTAGACTTGAATTTAAAGTGGGGTAGGGATGCAGCAAGTAGTAAGGAAGTGGTAGAGGGGAGAGCAAGGAGGAGAGGAAGTAGGGAGCTAGAAAGAAAGAAGAATAAATGTGGAGAAGTGAGGAAATCAGAAAGCTATAGAAATGTGCAAGTTAGATAGTGGGAGTGGTGACTGGAAGTGGAGTGAAGGGGGACGTGAAGTAGGACTTGGTAGGTTAGGTATCAAAGGAGGTAGAGAAGTGTTAGTAGGTTGGTGAAGACAGGTTGAGTGGGAAAGGAGAAGGGAAGTAAGGAGCAGGGCGACACAAGGTTAAGATAGACAGATGAGATCGCTGAGGAAGGTTGAAATCAAAAAAATGTTTTAAAGCACTTTACTACATTTGTGAAGTAAGGCTTTAACCGAACATGAAAATCAGTATTCTGAAGGAGCAAGTCACTCGCTTTTTATAAAAAAAATTTTTTTTAAAACAGGATTGAAGCAGAGGGTCTCCCCAAGCTGAACCGCATTCATTTCAACTCTGGGACCCCCCCATTTCCCATAATACTTCCCTCCAAAGGGGGTGCCAGGCTATACGATAAAGGGGGTAACCAGGCTATACAATAAAGGTTACCACTGGAACGGTGGGCCCCTGGCAGCTACCTGGCACCATAAGCCAGGGGCCCGGCATTATAACATGTGAACGTTAAAGTGTCCCCTGCCTTTCCACTTTTCATAGAAAAATGGAAAAAATGTGTGGTGCTCTGAAAAAAAACCTCAAAATATGTAGTACAAAAATTGTAACGTTCAATAAATGTATATAATGATTCCTGAAATGAAAACCCAGTGGATAATGGATAAGGGATAGCCAATCCATAGGACACAGAACAATCATGTATTAATCACTGCTCCATTGTGATCTGACTAGTGGGCTAGGGCCCCCACGAGCACTGTAGTAAGGGGCCACACAATAAAGTGTCCCAGCATATAATGTCAGAATGGAGAATGTGCTTGTGATAAAATAACTCACAGTTAGAGTTGGTAATGTCCTTTTGGCTGTCCAGTTTTCTTCTTTCACAGTAGGGGGCGTGCTTCTGTTTTTTCTGGATGACTTGACACGAAGCAAAAGGAAAAAGCAGGCACTAATACTCGGGAAAGTAAAAAAAGGTTGAATGAAATCCAGGAGAGCGTGTGCCCATAAAAAAAGACTATTTTAATGGAAACCACAAAAAAAATACAGCTACATTACGGGGTACACAGACCCCCACCAACGCAATTCGAGCCGCGTTGGTGGGGGTTTGTGTACCCCGTAATGTAACTGTATATTTTTTGTGGTTTCCATTAAAATAGTCTTTATGGGCACACGCTCTCCTGGATTTCATTCAACCTTTTTTTACTTTCCGGAGTATTAGTGCCTGCTTTTTCCTTTTGCTTCGTTTCCACTTTTCATGTTCCCTGAGCCTAAGACTCATGAAACGTTCTATATGTAAGTTTTAGGTGAGATATTTGGGTAGAAATGCAATCATGTTGTTTGCAGGAGTTTGGGGGGGGCAAAGATATCAGTAGTCTCCTAATTCTCCCTGGCGTGCAGGCATGATTTGCCAGTACGTGGGTTGAATTACACCAGGGCTGCCCAGTGACTCCTGATTTTCAAGCCCAGATATCCCAGTCCTATTTCCCTTACAGCTATGAGTCTGCCCAAGTTATCCTATGTATTAAAGTATGTTTTATTTCATTTGTGTGTAGCGGTCATGTAAAATGGCTACAGTCATCTCTCCTGCTGACAGTAAGGCCTGGTAAGTTGTGGGCATGCCAGCAGTAATTATGGAGGTTTGCCCTCACACCCTGGTGGGGTGCCCTGTGTATGGATGGGAGTGGTCACATGCTCTGATTCCATGGTTAGTGATGTCAGAGGTGTGTCAGCTTCCAGAGTGTACATAAGGCACAGCACTGTGTCTAATAGTTAGTTCTATCTGAGTCCTGAGTTCTGTAGGAGTTCTGAATAGTCTGCGAGAGTTATGTTATAGTAGCTGAACAGGAAGACTGTGTCCAGGGACCTGGCACAGGGTAAAGACATCCCGGCTGGGATAGGGAATCCCTATTAAAGGAGAATTACACCTTTCAAAGGGAAGCACTGAGGGACAATGAGTGGCTAGAGAAACTACTGCGAGGGGCAGTTAGCCCACCTCAACCAATAAAGATGCTCTTAATCACAAACCCTCTCGTGTACATGTGTGGAGTGAATGTACAGAGAGGAGCACCACAGAGGAGTTCCTCGTCAGGACCATCCCCAAGTGACCGAAGGGACCCTGATGAGGTGGAGGCGCTGCACTGGAACTAGGTAGGACTCCGCACACTACCTCAGCTGCCTGTCTGGACGGGTCCTCCCCACACACCATCATGCGGGAGACTCAGGAGTCCTGTTGCCAACAGGTGCACCACCAGACACTATCACACTGTAATGGGGACCGGTTAGACCACAGGGGCCAATGTGAGATTGGGTGGGTCAGGCCGGGCCAGAAATACCGTTACATTTGGAGGCGAGCTGCTGAGATCAGATCTGTCAACAGGACAGGCTCTAGCTAGGCACACTGGGAAACAGGGAGAGCGTCTGCTGCCACTCTGTGCTGCGTAGGGACGGACCTAGGGGTGGTCAGGGGCTGACAGGGTATTGTCAGTTCGCAGGGACGACCTAGGGGCCTGAAAGGAGTGAGGGGTCTGGAGCCGGGCTATAGCTGACCGAATCACTTTGAGGTAGTGCTAGTTGGTAGGACGCCAGAAGGGATAGCCTGTTAACGTGGTCAGGAATCCTGGAGAGGGTCTGCGCTAGGCTGACCAAGAGAGGTAGACGCCCCAAGTACTGCATGGCAGAGCCAGAGTACTCTAGCCCATTCCAGACACTTACCATAGGGAGCACAGACTGGGAGGAAGGAGTTACAGCAGACACTGAGAGAGTGAGCCTAGCCTGAGGTAGTGCAACATGAGTCCAGCCTAGATCAGGTACACATGTGGTGGTGCATCTGAGCAATCTTTATTGTACTGGTGTGGTGGCTGCCCCGCAGAGCGGAGCCCCATGTACGATAATTGGTACGAGAGCGTGACAATCCAAGGAATAGAGGATCCGCGTGGTGCGGAGAGCCCAAAATGGCGACCAGAGGCTGATGGGGAAGGCACCCGTGGCGTGCGCCCCACTGAAGAGCAAACTGTCGCTGAGCTGTCTTTAACTAATCTGCTCTGGAGTGGAGCGAAGGCCGTGGCTGCCCCGTTTTTGTCCTGTCTGGGACACCGAGGGGCCACCCTTGAAGAGTGTGAGGACATTGTGATAACTGGGGGGGAACCCAGCGAGAAGATCAAACAAACTGACATTTCGGGCTTAAAAGCCACCCAAAATGGCGGTTCCCGCTTGCTAGGGAGACCGCATGGGCCAGTCGCAGAGAAAATGTCTGATACAGAACTTGCAAAAAGCTGGCCGGGAATGGCGCGAACAGCAGAGCCCCGCCCTGATGGGGGGTATGGCGCGAAAGCTACGGCTGCGCCTTCATGGACAGTGACTCACTCGGCCCCTGTGCTGAGTCAACCGCTTAGTCTATGGGACCCTCCCCTGATTTCCACCAGGGGGAGTGACTTTCAATTATGGCCTGTGGGAATGCACCCACTGGGCCCAGGGACTGATATCCAGACGGCGCCACTACAAGAAGTAGTTCCGGCCGCAGAGGTAACGTGCAAAAAGGAGGGATATTTTGCACGAAAAGCAGCTGCCAGGAGAAGGCGGGAACTAGCCGCGGCCCAAGAATCCCACTCTGATGAGGAAATTGGCGCGAAAACGCAGACCGCGCCCACCAGGACTGAGAAAGGCGCGGCCTTAATTAAGGGGCATGCTATTCCCCTGTGGGATCCGCCCATAATTGCAACCCTTGGGGGCGGGTTCCAGCTATGCCAGCGGAAGGAGGAGCCGAAGCACGAAGTGGCTGGCCCAGAAGCTTCTACCGGTCAGTTGCGAGGAACCACTGACCTGGAGAGACCCATACTGAAAGTGGTCCCTACCAAAAGAATGGCCTGCTCCTCCACTGTGGGAACTATGGTATCCACCCAGCCCTACTCGGTACCCGGCGGGGTACTGGTAGTCAGGGTGGCTAACACCGAGACGGTGGTCGGGCTCTGCCTACAATGCGGGCTGCCCGGAGGCATTGTTAACACGGCGGCACGCTGCCCACAATGCGGGACACTATACTTATGGCCAATGCCGACGTTCATTCCGATCCAATCTGCTGACCCCCCGGGGGATACGGCTAGGCGCTCCGCCGAGTCCCCTGGTGCACTGTGGATCAATCGTGCAAGTCCCGGAGAAAGGGGACTGGAGTCGATTAAATCGGCTGGGTCAGCAGCAACCGAGACGGTCGGGTCACTCCCCGACCGCACTGAGAAAAGACTATCACCCCGATCGGTGACCCCTAAGTCGGGGAAGGCAGAATACTCGGATGAGGATCTCCGCGAGCTAGCGGAGGTGAAATCGAGGCCCAGGACAGAACCGGGGAGGACGACACCCCGTAGTGTGAGTAGCAGCCTGGAAAGCAGGGCGTCCCCCGCAGATCGGCGAGCCGAGAGACGGAGTCCCTCCGCCTCAGGACATGGTGGCGACGGGCGAGAGACGCCTACACCCCTGCGGAATGGTAAGAGAAAGCCACTCACTTACCTTGCTCCGGTAGACGGTGTAGCGGAAACAAGGCCGTGCCAGGCCCAAGACGCACGTGCGGAGGAGATACCACTTCCGGTGGAGACGACGGCGGAGCTTCCGGATGTCGTCATCGAGGAAGAGATCCCGCATGGGGGTCCCACCCAAGATGGCGGCACTTCCGGTTCCGGTGAGGACATCATTTCCGGTGGCGACGGCGGAACAGACGGGAAAGATGCAGCAACGCTTCGGCGATCGGGTGAATGTCCCCGATCACCTCAAGGGCCCAAGAGCTGGATGGGAGACCCGCAGACGGATGAGGGTGAGCTATCCTCCTTGGAGCAGTCCATGGACAGCCGGGAACGGGTCGTAGTCCCGTGGCGTATCCCATCTTGCCCCTACGCCCAACCCCACGCCCTAGGTAAAACCCCTGCCCCCATCACATGTTCCCCGGGGTCCCCGCCTAGTCTGGAACTTGTGGACATACCTTTGGGGGGGGAGGAGAGACGGACTGGGGAACGACAGCGCAGTTGCGCTACGGAGGGCATTTCTCGGGGAGGGGGAGAATTAGGAAAGGCCACGGTAGGCCGGTGGTTGCCCCCTGTGACCAATAAAACAGAGGACAAGGCCCTGGATCATCACGGTGGTCCGTACCACGGTCAGCACGGACATCGGGGGTATTCTCATGGGGGGATGCGAAAGAGAGTGACTCAGGGGATTCACATAGGTTCAAGGAACACCGTTGGTGGGCCCCCCTCTTTGAAGGTTATGTGGCCTGGATGGATCGTACGCGATTCCTTATTAGAAGGGAGGATGTAGTTGACTTTTGGTGGGCCAAGGGAGAATTCACCCCTGAACAGCGAGACAGAGAGCTGCAGGAACGGTGGTATAAGATTGAGCACAGGGAGATAGAGCCCATGGGTCCCGATACACTGTCAGACCCTGTGGATCCTGACGAACCCCTGTCATGGGTGCTACCTGGGAGGGCAGGTAGGGCTGACCTAATTAGGATCAGTAGAGCGGAACGGGCAATAATGGCTCGATACAAGTCTTCCCACGGGTTGGAGTACCCTTATGTCCCTGAACCCCTCATGGAGGAGATAGAAGAGAACAGGGAAAGGTGGCTTAGGGAAACCATCGAGATGTACCTAGTCAATAAGGGGAGTGACGTTACTGGAAGGAGGGCAGAGGACAGAATAGATCACCTGATGCGAGTGTGGAGTATAGGGAGGAATATACACAAACACAGGGTGACCTATAGGCCCGAGAGGGGACTGCCTAGGCACTATCATGTCACGGTCCTGGACATGGGTGGTAGAGAGGTTAAGAAACCTGACCCGAGCCACTATTATTAGGGGGTACTAAGGCATTTTGCGGGCTCGTGGCTGCTGGTCGGGGCGGGCTTGGCGAGATGTCACTGTGGTCATTTTTTTTTGTATAATGGACAATCTGTGAGGTTAACAATTATGTGTTATGTGTTACAGTGCTTCCTGGAAGAAGGCATTTAAATTTAGGTCCCAGCGAGGACGATGGGATTCACCAGGGGGAGAATGTAGCGGTCATGTAAAATGGCTACAGTCATCTCTCCTGCTGACAGTAAGGCCTGGTAAGTTGTGGGCATGCCAGCAGTAATTATGGAGGTTTGCCCTCACACCCTGGTGGGGTGCCCTGTGTATGGATGGGAGTGGTCACATGCTCTGATTCCATGGTTAGTGATGTCAGAGGTGTGTCAGCTTCCAGAGTGTACATAAGGCACAGCACTGTGTCTAATAGTTAGTTCTATCTGAGTCCTGAGTTCTGTAGGAGTTCTGAATAGTCTGCGAGAGTTATGTTATAGTAGCTGAACAGGAAGACTGTGTCCAGGGACCTGGCACAGGGTAAAGACATCCCGGCTGGGATAGGGAATCCCTATTAAAGGAGAATTACACCTTTCAAAGGGAAGCACTGAGGGACAATGAGTGGCTAGAGAAACTACTGCGAGGGGCAGTTAGCCCACCTCAACCAATAAAGATGCTCTTAATCACAAACCCTCTCGTGTACATGTGTGGAGTGAATGTACAGAGAGGAGCACCACAGAGGAGTTCCTCGTCAGGACCATCCCCAAGTGACCGAAGGGACCCTGATGAGGTGGAGGCGCTGCACTGGAACTAGGTAGGACTCCGCACACTACCTCAGCTGCCTGTCTGGACGGGTCCTCCCCACACACCATCATGCGGGAGACTCAGGAGTCCTGTTGCCAACAGGTGCACCACCAGACACTATCACACTGTAATGGGGACCGGTTAGACCACAGGGGCCAATGTGAGATTGGGTGGGTCAGGCCGGGCCAGAAATACCGTTACATGTGCTTTTACTATAAATGTCTATTCAGCCAGCTCAGGCATCCATATAGGTGCCGGGAAGTCTGCATAGACATCGGAGAGGAGAAGGGATGTTGAGAGGTGTCGGGGTGTGAAGTGGCCAGGGCAGGGCTTAGTACTGGGTCCGGAGAACAGAGACCCCCTGCGGGGAGGACACTCTGATCTGCCAGACTCAGTGGAGTCTGCCCAGTAGGTGACAAGGGGTTGACTAGGGGAAGCAGCAAAATGTCGGCGCGTTTTCCCATTGGTCAATCCGTATGTCCCGCCCACGGGTCATCCCGAGCCGGCTTAGCCCGTCCCCTCCTCTGGCGTCAGTCAAAGGACGAGCCCCTATTCTTATCGGTTGGCGGCAGGGTTTCCCATGCTCCAATTGGTCGCTCCTTCCTCCATGCTGAACATAGAACAGTGGAGGGTATGTAAGGAGAAAACCCCAGTCAGAGAACCAGACGATCTAGTGACTTGTGTCGATGAAGCTAGGGCGGACTTTTCAAAGTTGCTGTCACGAATACCAGAGCAACCGGCTTCGTTTTGAAGCTAGGAAAAGTCTGCCCTGCAGAGACTAAGTCAGACGTGAAGTTCAAGTTCTCATTTGGAACGTAGCGGTCGCGGCTAGGAACTGAAGCCAAAAAGAGGACCAGAAAGCCCGGGTGTATATCCCGGTCAGGTTAAGCGTACCGAAGCATTCGCCCTGCACCTAGAAGAGCCTAGATTTCACCCCCAGCAAGTGTGCTTTTAGCTGTATTTTGTGTATTCATTGTGTTGTACGCGGGTTTACCCGAATAAACTGCATTTTGTTCTTACCACCTTGTTTGCCTAGCGAATGATCCCGGTAAAAATAAGTGTAAAATCTCCTGGTCTCCCGTGAGAGACATTAGGGAAGGCCTAGTGATGTCACGGCCACGCCTCCCCGTCACGAGCGATCTAAAGTCCACAGATCACTCAGGCGACAGGCGCGCACAACGCCATGTGCTCTGTCGCACACGCACTATATCACACAGCAGAAGCCAATGCAAATTATCGACTATGGGGACATACTGTAGTACATGGCACAGCACCCCAAACCCACCTTAGCAACCTTGATACCCTCTACAATTCAATATGTCGCTTTGTCCTCCAATGCAACGACAACACACATCACTGCGAAATGCTCAAAGAACTAGATTGGTCATCACTAGAGTCTAGGCGCAAAGTTCATCTTTCCTGTCTTGCCTTCAAATACTTTCTCGGCAAGCTACCCACCTATCTGAACAAGCTCCTCACCCCTACCACGTGTAGCACTTATCATCTGAGATCAGACTCCAACAGACTGCTCATGGTCCTAAGGTTCAACAAAGTATCCGGACGCTCCTCCTCATAGGCCTTCATTATACCACCGGCGGCGTGACACGCGCGCTACCTCAATGCGATGCGCTGCCCGAAACTTGCACTGCAGGCAGGAGGCATCGGGAGGCGAGGCCATGATGTCACGTGAGTGGTTCAGTCTCATTGGCTGAACCGCTCACATGACGAGGCCATCGCTCCAGAAAATAAAATTCTTGGATCTGTTCGAAAATTTGCGCACTTGGCCGCCTCGTTGGTCACCCATTCTTAGTGTGCGCTCATAGGAAAACTTTTATTTGTTTTTGTGGCGCACAACGTTCTGCGCTCCGCCGCTTCGGGTATAATCACGGCCTTACCGTGCACCCCAAAACTGGAACAACCTACCAGAGACTCTTGCAGATGCCACCAGTCTAAGTGCTTTCAAAACGAAGGCTGTCTCACATTTTAATCTGGTCTGTAACGGTTACATGCGCCTATAATATATATATTATCTCTAACTGTGCATGCAATGTCTTGTATATAATGTATACCATGTTCACTTAATGTAACTATGGATTTGTAACCATGTATCTGTCATCATAACTCTGTGCCCAGGACATACATTGAGAGTTACCTCATTTTCAAGTATTGCTTCCTTCCTGGTAAAACATTTTATAAATAAATAAAATATCCGAGGCCTAAGGAGCGAACACATGATTAGGAAATGCAGGAGGGGGGCGCAGGACCCTCCAGGACTGAATGGGTGAAAATCCCTCAGCTGCCCCAGGGACATCAACTTTAGGATTTCCTGTACAAGTGTACAGGCATACCCCGGTTTAAGGACACTCACTTTAAGTACACTCGCGAGTAAGGACATATCACCCAATAGGCAAACGCCAGCTCGCGCATGCGCCTGTCAGCACGTCCTGAACAGCAATACCGGCTCCCTACCTGTACCAAAGCTGTGCGCAAGCGGGGAGACTATAGAGACTGCTACAAATGCGTTATTTACATCAGTTATGCGCGTATATGATGATTGCAGTACAGTACATGCATCGATAAGTGGGGAAAAGGGAGTGCTTCACTGTAAGTACATTTTCACTTTACATACATGCTCCGGTCCCATTGTGTACGTGAATGCGGGGTATGCCTGTACCACCTGATAAGATTACACAAATAATGCAATAAATTGCACCCATTTAAGAAATATAGCGCTGTGCCATTTGTTCAAATAGAGCTGCGTTAACGTTCTGCCACTGTTAACCTGCGTTAATAGATGCGACCAAATCTGTACATCATTTTCTTTTACACTACATTAAGGTGAGACTATAATTACACGTTTATAATGTGAGGTCTATGAGCTGAAAGCGCAGCTTAGTGCAGGGGTGAGCAAACTTTTTATGCCGAGCCCCCCTTTTCATCCATAAAATTTCTCGGGCCCCCCCTGGCTGACGTAATCAAAATCACATGAAAAAAAAAAACCTTTATTAAACGGTATACAATATAAATCCAAATATGTCTATAAATACTTACATATTTCAACAGCTCGCGCTTGCAAAATTAGGCTGCGTCCACGCTGCCGCTGAGAGCGGTGACATCACCAACTCTCCAAGCATGAGCGCAGGGTGTCCTGCATCATTTTGCAAGCGTGGATCGGGGTTATTTGTGTGTGTGTGTGTGTGGCTGTGTGTGTGCATTGACTTCTGCTGAGCGCACTTCAAAGTCAATTTTGTTTGTCTCCCCAAGCGCTGAGCTTGGGAGAGCGTACGTGCACAAAGGCAATACTTTTGGGGGGCATTCATCCACCTCTTTGCTACCTCCCTTCCATCTCCCCCCCCTTTTTGTTTCTACCTTATTTATTTTTTCCGTTTTCAATGTTTTCACTTTTTTTTATTATTTCTGTACATTCATAGTGTGATTGATACAGTGGCAGCCGACCCTTTCCCTCGCAGAGGATCGCAGCGAAGCAGGTTGCCAGCGGAGGAGAGCAGGAACACAGCGCTATTGCAGGGCAGACACTGGGAGGGGCGTTTGACTTCACCGTGCTCGGGCGTGCTCCTCCCCGTACCTCCGAAGCCCCTGCGCGTGCGCACACACCATCACGAGGCCGCCACCTGCACTATCTTGTTCAGCCACCCGCACACATCTTCGGCTGCCCGCCTGTGCACATCTTATTGGCCGCCCCTCGCGTACAGCTTTTTCGTCCTCCCGCGCAAAGCGTCTGCCGGCCCGCGCACCCAGATTTCGCCGCACGTCGCCTGCGCCCCCCTAAATCTTGCACCTTATTGCCCCCCCCCAGTTTGCGCACCACTGCATTACAACACACACTCTCTCTCTCTCAATCAATCACCACATACACACACACACCACATACACACACACACAATCCCCCCCCCCACACACACACACACACAATCCCCACACACACACACACACACAATCCCCACACACACACACTCAATCCCCCCACACACACACTCAATCCCCCACCCACACACACACACAATCCCCCCCCATACACACACACAAAATCCCCCCCACACACAAACACACCCCCCCACACACAAACACACTCAATCCCCCCCCATACACAATCCCCCCCCACACACACTCAATCCCCCCCGCACACACTTAATCCCCCCCCACACACACACACTCAATCCCCCCATACACTCAATCCCCCCCCCACACACTCTCAATCCCCCCCCCACGCACACACTCAATCCCCCCCCACACACACACACAATCCCCCCCCACACACACACACAATCCCCCCCACACACATACACACTCAATCCCCCCCACACACACACACTCAATCCCCGCCCCCACACTCAATCCCCCCCACACACACTCAATCCCCCCACACACACACACACACTCAATTCCCCCCCACACACACACTCAATCCCCCCCCCCACACACACACACTCAATCCCCCCCACACACACACAATCCCCCCCCACACACACTCACTCAATCCCCCCCCCACACACACTCACTCAATCCCCCCCCCCATACCTTGTGACCTTGAGCAAGTCACGTTATCTCCCTGTGCCGCAGGCACCAAATAATAGATGTATGTGTAGGGATGTGGTAGGAGCCTCATATGTGTGTTCAGTTGGTGTTTTGACTGTTCAGGAGAGTCATGTGGAGGTTCTGCGCTGATGCAATAGCTGTGAGTCTGTGCAGCTCAAGGCAGAGAAGCTCCGTTGAGGAACTACAACTCCCATGAGCTCCTGGGCAGTCACCTGACTTGAGGAGCCAATCGGAAGGCTAGAATTACGGGAGGAGGAAAGGGAAGCGTGGGGGAGAGGCCACGCTAGTCAGAGGGGATCTGGAAGGTAACGGAGGAGGGTGTATGCGTGCAGGGGGTCCGTGACCCGCCTGCATAGGCTAGCTTTACCCCGCAGGCCCTTAGGAGAAACCCCTGAGTCACAGTGTGCTGCTGTGCTGCAGGGACGCCCATAGTGCTAGCGATCAGTCACCTTACTGTGTACACAGTTAGGGACAAGCGTGCGGAGCAGGTTTGCTGGTGAGCTGCTTGGGACCAGACAGCTGCACTGCGGACATCCCAGACAAGCAAGGATTCGGCTGATCCTTTTCCAAGTATTACCGGTCACCGCCGTGACCGGAAGGTAGTAGATACGTCAAGTGCACCAACACCGGTCAACAGGCGCTGATCCCGCCTTAGGCGTAACTATAGGGAGACACTAGCGAGTACACACCGCTATCGTACTATTACACGGACACGGTGTGTGGGGCACGCGGTGACGGGATAGAGACACTCATAAGAGCGTGGCTGAGCCACTATTGTACAGGACAATATTCCCTAGGGGTGTGGCCGAGCCACTGATGTTAGAAGGACATTATCCGTTAGCGGTGTTAGGGTATGATAGAGTATAAGTATAGTGTTATAAGATAAGTGTATGCATATTGGGTTATTGCCACGGTTCATATAGAGTATAAGTTTATTATTGCACATAGTAAAGTTGGTTGCACGCATTGTATCGGTGTGTTTCTTGCCCAGGGGAATCTTACATGACGGTGATCCTGGGTAAGTGGAGGCGCTGCGCTAATAAGTGTTACCCCAGGCTCCCAGCTAGCGGAGGCTCAGATCTCCTGGAGCCGCAGGTGCGCGCAGTTACCCGAAGTCGCTTAGAGTGTCAGAAAAAGGGCTACAAATGTCTTTTTTTATATAGCGCCATTAAATGTACATAGCGCTTCCCAGCAGTAATACATGTGACAATCATATAAATTACAAATAACAGGTCATGGGAATAAGTGCTTCAGACATAGATTGTAAGCTCTATGGGGTAGCGGCTCGCGCCTGCAAACATTCTATGTACAGCGCTGCATACACTGGCGGTGGAAACATTACTACTGTTTTATATCAGACCTGACTGCTGATATAAACAGGACTTTAAAATCAGTTGCGATTCATAGAAAACCAGTGTGATCTGCCTGGCTTCTATCTAGGTGACGCTAGAGGGTGAGAGGGTGAGAGGCTGGTGTTGCTGTTTAGGGGGCGGGAGAAGAAATCATGGCGCCCTCCTCCCGTGTGAGGCAGGACAGTGATAGCCACGCGCGGACCCCCCGGTTACCTGGCTGCAGGCAGGGCTTGCGGACCCCCCGGTTACCTGGCTGCAGGCAGGGCTTGCGGACCCCCCGGTTACCTGGCTGCTGGCAGGGCTTGCGGACCCCCCCGGTTACCTGGCTGCAGGCAGGGCTTGCGGACCCCCCAAATACGTGGCTGAAGGCAGGGCTTGCGGACCCCCGGTTACCTGGCTGCTGGCAGGGCTTGCGGACCCCCCGGTTACCTGGCTGCAGGCAGGTCTTGCGGACCCCCCGATTACGTGGCTGCAGGCAGGGCTTGCTGACCCCCCCGGTTACCTGGCTGCAGGCAGGGCTTGCGGACCCCCCAGTTACGTGGCTGCAGGCAGGGCTTGCGGACCCCCCGGTTACCTGGCTGCAGGCAGGGCTTGCGGACCCCCCGGTTACCTGGCTGCAGGCAGGGCTTGCGGACCCCCGGTTACCTGGCTGCAGGCAGGGCTTGCGGACCCCCCCCCGGTTACCTGGCTGCAGGCAGGGCTTGCTGACCCCCCCGGTTACCTGGCTGCAGGCAGGGCTTGCGGACCCCCCCGGTTACCTGGCTGCAGGCAGGGCTTGCGGACCCCCGGTTACCTGGCTGCAGGCAGGGCTTGCGGACCCCCCCCCGGTTACCTGGCTGCAGGCAGGGCTTGCGGACCCCCCCCGGTTACCTGGCTGCAGGCAGGGCTTGCTGACCCCCCCGGTTACCTGGCTGCAGGCAGGGCTTGCTGACCCCCCGGTTACCTGGCTGCAGGCAGGGCTTGCGGAACCCCGGTTACCGGGCTGCAGGCAGGGCTTGCGGACCCCTCGGTTACCGGGCTGCAGGCAGGGCTTGCGGACCCCCCGGTTACCTGGCTGCAGGCAGGGCTTGCGGACCCCCCCGGTTACCTGGCTGCAGGCAGGGCGTGCGGACCCCCCGGTTACCTGGCTGCAGGCAGGGCTTGCCCTTGGGCACCCGGTCAGCCCCGCACACGGTGAAGGTGTGAGTGTCGTCGCTCAGCCGCACGGTGACGCCGCGCTCGGGCCGTACGTGCAGCACCCGGCCCTGCATCCACACCAGGCCCACCTCCAGCCCGCCGGCTCCTTTCTCCAGCCAGAAGGAACCGGGCCGCCGCCGCACGCATTCCCTCAGCCGCCCCGCTAACATCTTCACCGGCGGGGAGGTAACCTGGAAGCCGGGCCACGCTGCAGGCCGATCTCCGGCGGCCGCCATGGTCGCCATGGAGACAGCAAAACTGGCGCGCCTTTTCTGACATTGACAGGGGACCAATCGCGGCTTCTGTACGAGAGCAGCAACCAATCATAGGAGAGGGGGGCTGGGCTGGTGACCCTGCATTAACCCCTTCCAGGCTGTTAGTGTGACAACCCTCTATAAAGACGTGTCTCTGTGTAATAAACCAATGTCAGAACAATACATGGCGCGCCTGTGTTTGTGTTTATTAAGCAGCAGTGTCACATATTCCAACATCTTGTTTTAAATGTCAGGGGTCAAGTCTGCACTATGTCTGACCCCCATACAGGGGAAAGTGGTTCTTGGGTGAGCCATACTCCAGCTAACAGTAAACAATAATAATAATGACAACAACAAATATAATAAAGTTTATCTTATACTATATTAGTGAAAGCACTGTATGTTTGCCTGCCTGGATGTCCGGTGTCCCTAGGGGAAATCTCATTGGTCCCTTGGGTCGCCCGCCCCCGCACACCTCTCATTGGCCTGAGGCGGAGTGACGGCCCACACACACACACACACACAACACAGCAGCTCTATACACACACACACACACACACAACACAGCAGCTCTATACACACACACACACACACACACACACAACACAGCAGCTCTATACACACACACACAACACAGCAGCTCTATACACACACACACACAACACAGCAGCTCTATACACACACACACAACACAGCAGCTCTATACACACACACACACACAACACAGCAGCTCTATACACACACACACACACACACACAACACAGCAGCTCTATACACACACACACACACAACACAGCAGCTCTATACACACACACAACACAGCAGCTCTATACACACACACACACACACACAACACAGCAGCTCTATACACACACACACACACACACACAACACAGCAGCTCTATACACACACACACACACACACACACACAACACAGCAGCTCTATACACACACACACACAACACAGCAGCTCTATACACACACACACACACAACACAGCAGCTCTATACACACACACACACACAACACAGCAGCTCTATACACACACACACACACACACAACACAGCAGCTCTATACACACACACACACCCTCTGTCCGCCCCCCTCCCCCCCCCCTCACGTGCGCCATCCTGCACTGGCTCCGGACGGGAAGCGCGGCCCTCCTACCCCAGCCGCTCCCTTACCTCCCCGGCGCTACCACCCGCTCAGGTAAGTCACTGTGCGTCCCGCCTCAGCCTCAGGCCCACTGCGCGTCCCGCCTCAGCCTCAGGCCCACTGCGCGTCCCGCCTCAGCCTCAGGCCCACACAGGGCGCTTCCTACCGCCGCTCAGCCAGACGCCACATCGAGCGGGCGCCGGGGGGGGGGAGCGTGAGTCTTAGGCCCACACAGGGCGCTTCCTGCAGCCGCCTGCACGCCTCACTCAGCAGGACGGCACATCGGGGGACCAAGCGGCCGCCGGGGGGGGGAGCGCGAGTCACAGGGAACGGGGGGGGGGGGGAGTCACGGGGAACGGGGGGGGGGGGAAATGCCCATACATAAATTATGACAATACATATGCCCACCGCTCTCCACCCCCCCCACTCCACTTTCCCCCCCCCCACTCCCCTTCCCCCCCCCCCCGCTCCCCTTTCTCCCCCCCGCTCCCCTTTCTCCCCCCCCGCTCCCCTTTCTCCCCCCCGCTCCCCTTTCTCCCCCCCCGCTCCCCTTTCTCCCCCCCCGCTCCCCTTTCTCCCCCCCCGCTCCCCTTTCTCCCCCCCCCCCGCTCCCCTTTCTCCCCCCCGCTCCCCTTTCTCCCCCCCCGCTCCCCTTTCTCCCCCCCCGCTCCCCTTTCTCCCCCCCCCGCTCCCCTTTCTCCCCCCCCACTCCCTTTTCTCCCCCCCCCGCTCCCCTTTCTCCCCCCCCCCCGCTCCCCTTTCTCCCCCCCCCGCTCCCCTTTCTCCCTCCCCTTTCTCCCCCCCCGCTCCCCTTTCTCCCCCCCGCTCCCCTTTCTCCCCCCCGCTCCCCTTTCTCCCCCCCCCCCCCGCTCCCCTTTCTCCCCCCCCGCTCCCCTTTCTCCCCCCCCGCTCCCCTTTCTCCCCCCCCGCTCCCCTTTCTCCCCCCCCCCGCCCCTTTCTCCCCCCCCCCGCTCCCCTTTCTCCCCCCCCCCGCTCCCCTTTCTCCCCCCCCGCTCCCCTTTCTCCCCCCCCCCGCTCCCCTTTCTCCCCCCCCCGCTCCCCTTTCTCCCCCCCCCCGCTCCCCTTTCTCCCCCCCGCTCCCCTTTCTCCCCCCCCCCCGCTCCCCTTTCTCCCCCCCGCTCCCCTTTCTCCCCCCCGCTCCCCTTTCTCCCCCCCCCCCCGAAACCTTTACAACAAATACTCACCTATTGTTCCACGAGTTATAAATAATACTACCTATTACGCATTTACATCCCGGGCAACGCCGGGTCTCTCAGCTAGTAAATAATAATAATGAAAGATGAATAAATAAATCCTAATGAAAAAGAAATAAGTAGCACCAAACATAATGACAATATTTGTTTGATGTTAACATTTAATAATATGTAACGTATAAAGCACCAAACCCCTACTCTCTCCACCAGAAGTACAAGGCTAATTTCATTTAAAATAGATTTGAAGCAAAAGGTGACACTGTGCTCATTTGCATGTCATTTCCCAGAGTCCCTGGCTGCAGTGGAAGCTGTATGGGATAATGGTGAAAAGCAGGGTTGCAGACCTGTCTGAGACATGTGAATGTGCTCACAAGGGAGATTGTTATTTCTCTTTAGTTCATTGTCATTTTTAGAGCAAAGATCAGCAACATTTTGCCTAAGACGACATTGTTTAGGATATTTACTAAATTGTACTAGGCCAGCAAGGCACTTTACAATGCTGTACAGTAACTAAGGCCCGGGCCATAGAGGGGTGGGGAGAGCGGATGCGCGCTAACGCTGAGGCTCTCCTGCTTAAGTCAGCCCGATTCCACGGAGCCAGCGTGCGCGAAGGGAGCCGGGGGGAGGTGGTTGGAGGCGGGGCAGTGACGTCGCTGGGCCAATCGCCCGCGATGCACTGACGTCAATGTCACGGCGCCGTGACGTTGACGCTGCTTAAGGCTGATTGGATGTTTTCAGCCGACAGCGCGCTGAAAAACAGCTTGGCGCTCGGCTGAAAACTCCAAAGCCTGAGCACGCCCGCGGACGCTCGCATGAGCCCCCTCTCAAGGCATCCTCATTGAGGATGCAGGGGCTCAGCGCGGAGCGTCCGCACGCCTCAGCGCTGCTTGTCCTTCTATGGACGCAGCCTTAGACTCCTTACAGACTATTCACTTGAGTGGACCATAAAGTGTCTTATAGAGGGAACTCTAAGGTGTCTTAAGATGCATTAAGATATATTATGTATGGAAATCTTTATTTATATAGCGCTTTATAAGAGAGGCAATACAGTACAGGGAATTATAGTACAATAAGTGCAACAAACAAAATCAGACAATAGGAAAGGAAATCCCTGGCCTGCAGAGCTTACAGTCTTAATGCTAGATCCATGGAACTCTGTTGTGTTTACGCTAATAACGGGACATTCCTGAAATTGGTACCTGACCCTGTGTGGAAGGCAGAGACACAGGGGCAGTGCCTGCCAATATCATAAAGAGCAGTGCACTTCCTATTTAGTAGAAGTGTGTGTCAGAGTTAAGAGTTCAGTCCAGAGTTAGAGTCTGCTGAGTCTGTCACCTGGCTGGCCCAGGGTGACAGAGAGAGCCTATATCAATTGGCCGTTGGAGAAGGGGAGCCATCAGCCTCTGAGTAGAGCTGATGCAACCTTACTTAGGGAGGTGGACCAATTCCTCTCACCCTGTTTAGGGGGCGAGGGAAGAGCTAGCCCCACCCTGGGTGCCCTTGACCTGGGGTGGTGGCAGGGACACAGAGACCATCCTGAGGGAGAGCAGTCCTGTGTGGAGGAAGACACCCTGTACCTGATTGACAGTCTTGTTGCTGCTATTCTGCTGCTGTGAATAAAGAGCTGCGGCTGCTTTTAAAGATATACAGTGTGAGACTGGAATCTCTCATCCCCGGGGGGGGGGGGGGGACGACTCTCTGGAAGGATTCCACCCGTATTCCTGGGGCTCAGAGATGGAGGTGCTGCACCATTAAATGAGACGAAGGCATTCACCCCAGAAACCTGATCCTATCATCCCCCATACCATCGCGGGAGACTCAGGCCCCCCTGTTGCCAGCAGGTATGCACCACACTCAGACACGTAGCCAGGCCCTAGTACAGAGGAGGGGGCCCGATCTGCGATTGGCCCAGGGAAGGGGGGCTACATTGGGAATGGATGTTACTTTTCTTCATATTAATGGGTATCCTCAAAGCTAATGATATGCCAAAATGACGTCCATTAGCAAAACTACAATTGTTTCTTCACTTTTTCTGCTTGATGAATAGGGTGACCAGATTTCGAAAATGAAAAACCGGGACACCTTAAAAAATAATTTATTAAACAAATTACATCACGTGACACCTCCTGTTGCCATGACAATAAGACACTCTGATGCCCCTGCAGTGTTAGTGTGTATAGAGGTGGGGGCTTTGCTTGGGCCCTTCAACTCTTACAGCCAGGGCATTATTGGCCAGGAATGCCCAGTTCGGAGGGGATTACTACTTCAAAATGTATTTGATTCGTAACAACATCAAAAAACTGTAATACCAATAACTAACAACCACAGACAATGATAATCTAAACCATCAAATAAAATGTCTACGGCCCTTGTTCAAGCATGTTTGCGGTACTTACCAGATAAATCAGTGCCTGCAATCCACGACTGTATCCGCCTCTCCGAGCGTCTGTAAGCAATCCAGCGTTCCTGGTGTGTGGCTGAAGAGGTGAGGGACTCCCTCCTCTCAAACGGAAAAGAAGAGCAAAAAATAGAGTTGGAACATACCTATCATACAGGGATGAGAGAGAGAGACAGAGAATGAGAGAGAGACAGAGAATGAGAGAGAGACAAAAGTAATGTACTGTATAACCATTAAACCGTACCCCCTAGTATTCGTGTAATCATTGTCCCACACCCCCTATTACTCACGCTTTGGCAATACTGAAATGTTCTTTTGTCATGCCAATAAAGCTGATTTGATTTGAGAGACACAGAGAGACACAGAGACACAGAGAGAGACAGAGACACAGTGGCCTATTCAGTAAGCGTCGATAAGGCTGCGTCTATAGCAGGCCTGCACAACATAACGGCCGCGGGCCGCATGCGGCCCGCCCGGCCTCTCTGTGCGGCCCGCCCGGCCTCTCTGTGCGGCCCGCCCGGCCTCTCTGTGCGGCCCGCCCGGCCTCTCTGTGCGGCCCGCCCGGCCTCTCTGTGCGGCCCGCCCGGCCTCTCTGTGCGGCCCGCCCGGCCTCTCTGTGCGGCCCGCCCGGCCTCTCTGTGCGGCCCGCCCCGCCTCTCTGTGCGGCCCGCCCCGCCTCTCTGTGCGGCCCGCCCCGCCTCTCTGTGCGGCCCGCCCCGCCTCTCTGTGCGGCCCGCCCCGCCTCTCTGTGCGGCCCGCCCGGCCTCTCTGTGCGGCCCGCCCCGCCTCTCTGTGCGGCCCGCCCCGCCTCTCTGTGCGGCCCGCCCCGCCTCTCTGTGCGGCCCGCCCCGCCTCTCTGTGCGGCCCGCCCCGCCTCTCTGTGCGGCCCGCCCCGCCTCTCTGTGCGGCCCGCCCCGCCTCTCTGTGCGGCCCCCTCTGTACGGCCCGCCCGGCCTCTCTGTGCGGCCCGCCCGGCCTCTCTGTGCGGCCCGCCCGGCCTCTCTGTGCGGCCCGCCCCGCCTCTCTGTGCGGCCCGCCCCGCCTCTCTGTGCGGCCCGCCCCGCCTCTCTGTGCGGCCCGCCCCGCCTCTCTGTGCGGCCCGCCCCGCCTCTCTGTGCGGCCCGCCCCGCCTCTCTGTGCGGCCCCCTCTGTACGGCCCGCCCGGCCTCTCTGTGCGGCCCGCCCCGCCTCTCTGTGCGGCCCGCCCCGCCTCTCTGTGCGGCCCGCCCCGCCTCTCTGTGCGGCCCGCCCCGCCTCTCTGTGCGGCCCGCCCCGCCTCTCTGTGCGGCCCGCCCCGCCTCTCTGTGCGGCCCCCTCTGTACGGCCCGCCCGGCCTCTCTGTGCGGCCCGCCCGGCCTCTCTGTGCGGCCCGCCCGGCCTCTCTGTGCGGCCCGCCCCGCCTCTCTGTGCGGCCCGCCCCGCCTCTCTGTGCGGCCCGCCCCGCCTCTCTGTGCGGCCCGCCCCGCCTCTCTGTGCGGCCCGCCCCGCCTCTCTGTGCGGCCCGCCCCGCCTCTCTGTGCGGCCCCCTCTGTACGGCCCGCCCGGCCTCTCTGTGCGGCCCGCCCCGCCTCTCTGTGCGGCCCGCCCGGCCTCTCTGTGCGGCCCGCCCGGCCTCTCTGTGCGGCCCGCCCCGCCTCTCTGTGCGGCCCGCCCGGCCTCTCTGTGCGGCCCGCCCCGCCTCTCTGTGCGGCCCGCCCCGCCTCTCTGTGCGGCCCGCCCCGCCTCTCTGTGCGGCCCGCCCCGCCTCTCTGTGCGGCCCGCCCCGCCTCTCTGTGCGGCCCGCCCCGCCTCTCTGTGCGGCCCGCCCCGCCTCTCTGTGCGGCCCGCCCCGCCTCTCTGTGCGGCCCCCTCTGTACGGCCCGCCCCGCCTCTCTGTGCGGCCCGCCCCGCCTCTCTGTGCGGCCCGCCCCGCCTCTCTGTGCGGCCCGCCCCGCCTCTCTGTGCGGCCCGCCCCGCCTCTCTGTGCGGCCCGCCCCGCCTCTCTGTGCGGCCCGCCCCGTCTCTCTGTGCGGCCCCCTCTGTACGGCCCGCCCCGCCTCTCTGTGCGGCCCGCCCCGCCTCTCTGTGCGGCCCGCCCCGCCTCTCTGTGCGGCCCGCCCGGCCTCTCTGTGCGGCCCGCCCCGCCTCTCTGTGCGGCCCGCCCCGCCTCTCTGTGCGGCCCGCCCGGCCTCTCTGTGCGGCCCGTCCCGCCTCTCTGTGCGGCCCGCCCCGCCTCTCTGTGCGGCCCGCCCCGCCTCTCTGTGCGGCCCGCCCCGCCTCTCTGTGCGGCCCGCCCCGCCTCTCTGTGCGGCCCGCCCCGCCTCTCTGTGCGGCCCGCCCGGCCTCTCTGTGCGGCCCCCTCTGTACGGCCCGCCTCTCTGTGCGGCCCCCTCTGTACGGCCCGCCCGGCCTCTCTGTGCGGCCCGCCCGGCCTCTCTGTGCGGCCCGCAATGAGATTTAAAAAAAAAAAAACCTTCAAAAAAAAAAAAATGGCAGCGATTCCCCGCGGTCCCGGGGGTGATGTGAGGTGCATTGAGGTGAGGTGCATTGAGGTGAAGTGCAGGGGAGGTGAGGTGTAGGGGGTGAGGTGCAGGGGTGATTGGAGGTGCAGGGGGGGGTGATTGGAGGTGCAGGGGGGGTGATTGGAGGTGCAGGGGGGGTGATTGGAGGTGCAGAGGGGGGTGATTGGAGGTGCAGGGGGGGTGATTGGAGGTGCAGCGGGGGGGGGGTGATTGGAGGTGCAGGGGGGGGTGATTGGAGGTGCAGGGGGGATCATTGGAGGTGCAGGGGGGATCATTGGAGGTGCAGGGGGGATCATTGGAGGTTCAGGGGGGGTGATTGGAGGTTCAGGGGGGGTGGTTGGAGGTGCAGGGGGGTGATTGAGGTGCAGGGGGGGTGATTGGAGGTGTGGGGGTCATTGGAGGTGCGGGGGGTTATTGGAGGTGCAGGGGGGGTTATTGGAGGTGCAGGGGGGGTTATTGGAGGTGCAGGGGGGGTCATTGGAGGTGCAGGGGGGGTCTTTGGAGGTGCAGGGGAGGGTTGTTGGATGTGCAGGGGGGGTTATTGGAGGTGCAGGGGAGGGTTGTTGGAGGTGTAGGGGGGTGATTGGAGGTGTAGGGGGGGTGATTGGAGGTGCAGGGGGGGTGATTGGAGGTACAGGGGGGAGAGTGATGTGAGTTGCAGGGGGGGAGAGTGATGTGAGTTGCAGGGGGGGAGAGTGATGTGAGTTGCAGGGGGGGAGAGTGATGTGAGGTGCAGGGGGGGGAGAGTGGTGTGAGGTTCAGGGGGGGGAGTGATGTGAGGTTCAGGGGGGGGAGTGATGTGAGGTGCAGGGGGGAAGAGTGATGTGAGGTGCAGGGGGGAAGAGTGATGTGAGGTGCAGCGGGGGAGAGTGATGTGAGGTGCAGGGGGGGAGAGTGATGTGAGGTGCAGGGGGGAGAGATGGGAGGTGCAGGGGGGGAGAGTGGTGTGAGGTGCAGGGGGGGAGAGTGATGTGAGGTGCAGGGGGGGAGAGTGATGTGAGGTGCAGGGGGGTAGAAGGATGTGAGGTGCAGGGGGCGTGGGATGTGTGTGGTGTGCAGTGGGGTATTGTGTGTTTGTGGAGAGGGAGTATTATGTGTGGGTGAGGGGGAGAGATGGGGGTATGAGAGATAGATGGGGAGTATCGCAAAGGTTGATAGTGAGGGGTTCTGGGGGAGATATGAGGATGATGATGAGAGGTGCTGGAGGAGAGATGATGATGATGATTTTACCCGTGCGGCCCAAATTTTTTTTCCTTGGAGCATTTTGGCCCTTCTCGCTTTACGAGTTGTGCAGGCCTGGTCTATAGTATTTCAGAAGGAGGGAAGGCGCACACACGCTGCAATACACTTGCTGAAGCCTGAGCTTTTTAATGGCTTTGCAGGGTATGCAGCGGGCGCGATTTGGGGGCGTGGCAATGAATATTTGGAGGCGTGGCAATAACGTTCCGGCGCGGACATCACTTCCCTACCTCACATCCCGATCCACTGGCATTTTTTCAGATGCAGAATCTGAAGCACTGTGCAGACAGGAAGAAAAATGCACACAATGCGCACCAGAGATTAAAATATAGTAAATTATTTATTAATAAAACAAGAAATAACCGAGGGGATCCAACCCCACCTCAGTACATACAGTATGCGTCACAGATCCGGGTTCGGTTACAATGAACACAAACCACATGAATAATCAAATATAACTAAATGAAACTAAATCTATAAACAACATGACAAACGGTATATAAAATAATAAAAAGGAAGACAGTGTTCAATAAAACGGGATAAAGGAATCCTGGATTGGCTAAAAATATAGCTAAACAGCTGCCTGAGGCTGACAGGGGGAGACGGAGATTTACACTGAAGCCCAGAGCGGGTTCCGCGGCGAACGTATTGGGATCCGGACCGCGCCACCGCAGAGATGTTACCACCGCCCGAGCTCCCTGCAAACGCCATCTCGGCCTGTCAGAATACGCGCAGAGTGACCTGTCGTGACACGTCGGTTTATGTGTCTTTTTCAGTACAAAAACTTGTGATCAAACTTACCAGAGTGCTGTCTCCTGATCTCGTGCTTCAAACGGAATCGTGTGGTTTATTATTGCTTTATGGGACAAGCACCCAATTTTTTCTACATGCAACTGGAGTGCCGGCTGCTTCTGTGGAATATATATATATATAATTATATATATGCCAGGCCAGGACGCAAGATGCAAAACCTGCGCAATACTCTACACAGCGGACACAATACAAATACCACACAGGAATCGGGAATACAAAATCAGAGGAAGGTTCACCTGTTCCTCCAGCAATGTCGTGTTCCTCATCATGTGCATGAAATGTCCAGGGGGCTGCTACTACATAGGTGAGACGGGGCAGGGGCTAAACAAGAGAATGAACCTGCATCGCACAGCATCACACGCGGAACAAGAGACAGTCCTGTCGGCGAACATTTCTCTGACTCTGTCCATAAGATGGACGATCTGGGGGTTGCCATACTCAAAGTTAATCTTAAAACACCGAAATAGAGATGGTTGCACGAATAGAAATATATGCAACTGTTCGGGACACTTAGCGGTGGCCTAAACAGAGATCGAAATTTTATGAGTCATTACTGACACAAGTGAACTCTCTTCCCATGAGCGCTAAAGGCCATGTCTGTACATACTGTGCTATATGTATGCACACACAGCTGTCTCTTACACATACAAATACTCCTTGTTTTTCCATCCCTATACACCAATAGGGACCACATAGTATCTACACACACTTTTAGTTTTGCTACAATCTCTCACATTTCCACACCTACCCACACAATTTATATTAACTCCCACTCCACACACACACCTTTTGTAAAGCACTGTATAAACTGTGGGCTCTCCATTCATTTATATTCACACAGATACACACACACACACACACACACACACACTCTTACATCACTAACTTTCAGGAACCATTTAACACCTCTAGCCATAAATCACATTCACACAAGGGGGGGGGGGAGAAGAGACAAGCACAGATAACATTCCAAGAGACACTGTTTTTAAGTATACCCTTTGCTTGCTTCATTCATTGTAACACCGCCAGAAGAAGAGATCAGCGTATCTCGAAAGCTCGCACAAATAAAAGCATTTCGTTAGCCACAGAACGGTATAGTCTATTTATTTTTTGATTATATATATATATATATATATATATGTGACACAAAGTATACCGCATCAACACAGTGCGTCACTGTTGCCCAGAAACTGTCTTGATTTATGATATAATAACAATGGACAGTGGTGCTAAAGGATAATGGATATGTATTACAACGAAAAAAGCATCCTTATGAAGAAGCACACGGGCATGCCAAGAAAGTGATAACAATACAAATGTATTACTGTGGGTTAAAAACAAGGGAAGAAAAATTGATAAAAGAGGAGGGGGACTCACATCTACCAAACATGTATTCCGTGAGGCAAAGAACAGCAAAAGTAATCACCAGCACAAGCAGCTCTGATCCAAGCATGCACATATACCTCTACACACAAGCAGCTCTGATCCAAGCATGCACATATACCTCTACACACACAAGCAGCTCTGATCCAAGCATGCACATATACCTCTACACACAAGCAGCTCTGATCCAAGCATGCACATATACCTCTCCACACAAGCAGCTCTGATCCAAGCATGCACATATACCTCTACACACAAGCAGCTCTGATCCAAGCATGCACATATACCTCTACACACAAGCAGCTCTGATCCAAGCATGCACATATACCTCTACACACAAGCAGCTCTGATCCAAGCATGCACATATACCTCTACACACACTGCAGCTCTGATCCAAGCATGCACATATACCTCTACACACAAGCAGCTCTGATCCAAGCATGCACATATACCTCTACACACAAGCAGCTCTGATCCAAGCATGCACATATACCTCTACACACAAGCAGCTCTGATCCAAGCATGCACATATACCTCTACACACACTGCAACTCTGATCCAAGCATGCACATATACCTCTACACACAAGCAGCTCTGATCCAAGCATGCACATATACCTCTACACACAAGCAGCTCTGATCCAAGCATGCACATATACCTCTCCACACAAGCAGCTCTGATCCAAGCATGCACATATACCTCTCCACACACTGCAGCTCTGATCCAAGCATGCACATATACCTCTACACACACTGCAGCTCTGATCCACGCATGCACATATACCTCTCCACACAAGCAGCTCTGATTCAATCATGCACATATACCTCTACACACAAGCAGCTCTGATCCAAGCATGCACATATACCTCTACACACAAGCAGCTCTGATCCAAGCATGCACATATACCTCTCCACACAAGCAGCTCTGATCCAAGCATGCACATATACCTCTACACACAAGCAGCTCTGATCCAAGCATGCACATATACCTCTCCACACAAGCAGCTCTGATCCAAGCATGCACATATACCTCTACACACACTCCAGCTCTGATCCAAGCATGCACATATACCTCTCCACACAAGCAGCTCTGATCCAATCATGCACATATACCTCTACACACAAGCAGCTCTGATCCAAGCATGCGCATATACCTCTACACACAAGCAGCTCTGATCCAATCATGCACATATACCTCTCCACACAAGCAGCTCTGATCCAAGCATGCGCATATACCTCTACACACAAGCAGCTCTGATCCAAGCATGCACATATACCTCTACACACAAGCAGCTCTGATCCAAGCATGCACATATACCTCTACACACAAGCAGCTCTGATCCAAGCATGCACATATACCTCTACACACAAGCAGCTCTGATCCAAGCATACACATATACCTCTACACACAAGCAGCTCTGATCCAAGCATGCACATATACCTCTACACACAAGCAGCTCTGATCCAAACATGCACATATACCTCTACACACACAAGCAGCTCTGATCCAAGCATGCACATATACCTCTCCACACAAGCAGCTCTGATCCAAGCATGCACATACTGCACCGACACACTTTATTCGAGCAAATACCCAGTATGTACCTGGCAGATACCTGGAATGCGCCGCTCCTCACCTCTGGCAAGCCCCGTTGCGTTTGCCTTCCCAGCCTGGGTTCATGCCTGGCTGACGGGCGGCTGATCTGTTAAATGATAATGATTAGGATTTAATAGGCTGCAATACTTCGCGTGTCTACCAGATGGCATAAATTCATGAATTGTAATGCAGTATATATATATATACTGTGCAGTATTGCAGCCAGCGGGAATAAAATGCTTCAATCCCTGCTTGGAAAATACCTCAATGCACTCGGGCAGAAAACAGTCACAAACCTCAATACACCCGGGTATACCCGAATTCGTGGGACTAGCCGAGCTCGAATAAAGTGTGTCGCCAGTGTATACCTCTACACACAAGCAGCTCTGATCCAATCATGCACATATACCTCTACACACAAGCAGCTCTGATCCAAGCATGCACATATACCTCTACACACAAGCAGCTCTGATCCAAGCATGCACATATACCTCTACACACAAGCAGCTCTGATCCAAGCATGCACATATACCTCTCCACACAAGCAGCTCTGATCCAAGCATGCACATATACCTCTACACACAAGCAGCTCTGATCCAAGCATGCACATATACCTCTACACACAAGCAGCTCTGATCCAAGCATGCTCATATACCTCTCCACACAAGCAGCTCTGATCCAAGCATGCACATATACCTCTACACACACTGCAGATTTGTGCACATAACGTAAGGAGATAGCTGTTGTTGTAAAATAGTAATTGCAGAAATGGAGGCAATAAATGCTCGAGTATTAAAGATGTAAATACATCACCATTAAAGCGTAGGTGTGAAAGGCCAATTTACAGATAGCCAAGGCCTCCTGTCATGGAAAAGGGTAGGGGTCCCACTCCACAGACTCTCACTCCAACGCGTTCCGACTAAAACGGTCTTCTTCAGAGAGAAGAAGATTATATATATATATATATATATATATATATTTTTTTTTTTTGCATGTCATTTCCCAGAATCCCTTGCTGCAGTGGAAGTGCTGTATGCTGGTGATAATGGGGAAAGGAGGGGTTGCAGACCTGCCTAAGACATGCAGATGAGCATACAGTTGTATTTGCATATTTGCTTTCCTGTGGAGGGTTTTTGTCACTTTTTTTACTCACCATAACTTAACTCAGTATTATGGTATAGCCTATCCCATAGCCTCTTTGCATACCCAGTTAAATCAACCCCACACTGATGAGACCCATTAAGGTCGAAACAGCTGTCTGTGGGTGGTTTTCTGGGTATGCACCTTAACCCTGGCTGTGCTCAAAGCTGTGACCATGCAGCAAGCTTAAGCCTATAGGGAACCATGTTAAAAATGGTTTTTGAGGCAAAAAGTGACACTGTGTGCTCATTTGCATGTCATTTCCCAGAATCCCTTGCTGCAGTGGAAGTGCTGTATGCTGGGTGATAATGGGGAAAGGCGGGGTTGCAGACCTGCCTAAGACATGCAGATGAGCATACAGTTGTATTTGTATATATATATATATATATATATATATATGAAACCAGGTGTCCCACCAAGGAGACAAAAAACAGCACTCAAGGTATATTGCAAAAGTGTATTTGAAAAAAAGCAGGCACATATAAATCCAACGTTTCGGTACTGTATAGGACCTTCCTCAGGGGCGTGAGGAAGGCCCTATACAGGACCGAAACGTTGGATTTATATGTGCCTGCTTTTTTTCAAATACACTTTTGCAATATACCTTGAGTGCTGTTTTTATGTGTCTCCTTGGTGGGACACCTGGTTTCCTGTAATTTTTGTTGAACAAGCACTTATTTCTTTGGAGCCTTTGAAGTGCCTGCTGTTATATATATATATATATATATATATATATATATATATATATATATATATATATATATATATATATATATATATATATATATATATATATATATATATATATATAATCAAAAAATAAATAGATGATATTATTTTTTTATTATTTTATGATTATTGAAGCTCGGCTAACACGGTACTTATACCTCTACACATATACCTTGAGTGCTGTTTTTTGTCTCCTTGGTGGGACACCTGGTTTCATATATATATATATATATATATATATATATATATATATATATATATATATATATATATATATATATATATATATGTATATGTGTGTGTAAATATATGTATGTGTGTGTAAATATATATATGTGTGTATGTATATATATATATACATATATATATATATATATATATGTATATGTGTTTGTGTGTGTGTGTCATACAAGAATCTATTATTATCTAAAATCAGTAACATATGTGATCTATTATGCCATTACCAATTGGACTGTAGGACTATAAAACCATTACGACTGAGTTGTAGCATTATCCTCTGATGAAATCAGCCGTGTGCTGAAGAAACACGTAGGTACATTCTTCTCGTTGCTATTGCCACACTATCCGTCTTGACGCCGGAAGGGAAGTTGGTACGCGAACAAGGCGAGACACCGGAATTACAGAGTGGAATCACAACTGCATACTACAGATTGCCGGAGGACCACACTGCAAGGGGCGCAGCCTATCGAGTTTCCCGGTCATCGTCCAAAGTCTGGAGCTGCGGATTGACCACCGGATTGACCACCGGATTACCACGGAGCACGAGCCTGTCTCATACAACGCTTTTACCAAACGGATGTTTGTGAGTTTGTTATTTTTATCTTGTCCAGGAAATGAAATTGTTAAACCGAATTTACACATGGAGCGGGCGCTTTCTCTTCTTTTTTTTTGTTTAGGTATCTATCGAGGAGGTGGTTGTTTCCCCGAAGAGAGCTGCCAGGACTCCAGAGGATGCCCGAATTGGATCCTTTTATGATTGAGTTATAACATAGCTATTAGAGCTAAGTTTCTGGACTGTTATTGTGTTTAGGCATAGTGTTTATTATTATTTTATTACAGCTACTTTTTAGTTATTAATTCTGGCCACTAATTCTCACTGCCACTATAATCTTTCTCTAGCCACAACCAAATTGCTATATCAGCTATATTATTTATTGGTTATACCAGGGGAGCTCGCGCCCCCACCCCCTCCTTTACCTTGATGCGGCGTCACGTGACCGGCAGCGGCATTTGACGAGGGTGACGTCACATGACCCCGCGGCGTAATTTAACACCGCGTTGCCATGGACACGAGTGACGCCGGCAGAGTCAAGGTAAGTAATAGCATTGCAGAGGCCTCACGCGATCCCCCGGCATTTAATTTTAATGCCTCGAGGAAGTGCGCGGGGCCTCTGCAACCGCCCGTGCGCCTCCCCCCCCCCCGAAAAATCTCCCGCCCTCCACTTTGCGCACCTCTGGGTTATACCATATATATACACACGCACACACATATATACACACACACACACACATACATATACACACACGTGTATGTGTGTATAAAACAGACAATATATATACATATAGTATGATATATATATATATAAACATACTATATGTGTATGTATGTATATGTGTATATATATATATATATTGCACGCGCGCACACACACATATAACGTTTTATCCAACTTTTTCATTTATCATTTGTAGAGAAAATGAACAATGTCGCCAAAAGCGCTATTTTTCAAAATGTAGCATCTCTACTAATTAGTGTAAAATGATACTTCATATAAAGCAGGTTATGGGAACCAGTATAAAATGACCTTCATGTCTCTTATCACATCCCAGTATATGGATATCTTCTATTATCACAAGCTGCTAACATGTGACAGGGCTCAGGGTCTGAGCCCAGAATGTGACATATTGAACATTCTCATTCTAAATTTCAAAAAATATTGTGTTGATTTCTGACCTGACTGCCGTGGTTACAGCTCAACCACTCTGTTCTACTGCATGTCACCACTTTCTGCCACAACCAGCTGACGGTGGATCTGCAAGGAGTTCAACGCTCATTGGCATCAAATCTGTGGCTTGGTTGACGTATCATTTCTCCAGCTTTTTATTGTATTGTTTTTAAATAGATTATATTTATTTAGTTGAATAGATTATATTTCTTAGTACAATAGATTCTATTTATTAGTTTAATAGATATTTATTTAGTTTGATACATTATATTTCTTAGTTTAATAGATCATATTTGTTAGTTAAATAGATTATATTAACTAGTATTTAAGTCTCCCCCTCAGAGCCCCATTAGATAAATATTTTAGGACCCTTGTGCATATTTCACATCTTTTCGGAGTCGCTTATTTTTTAGACCCTCGGAGCCGAAACCTAAAGGGGTCAGCTAAGAAAGTTCGGATCAAGAGGAGCCACACAGCTTAAAGACAGAACATTTCCAAGGGAGATGGAGACAATTTGGGTAAGATCTGATTAAAGGACAACCTTTGGGGAAGGAAAGGGTGATGGGGGAGTGTAAGAGGGGGGTGAGAGAGCAAGGTGTTGTGTCAGATTGGGGCAGAGCAAGAGAACGCAAAAATGATGGGGATTTGCTGCATACCAAAAAAAACAATTAGTGATACTTTTACCAGTGCCCCTTAGTCTCAGGGAAGACCGGCATTTCGTCCAATGTATACAATAAGATTGATGGAAAAGGGCACACAGATTTGAATAAAAAAAGATAATTTATTGTGCCACAGACTACAATGTTTTGGCTGCTGGCCTTTCTTTGCTGGATTTAGTGGGTTTAGCCACTTTACCTGAAAAAGACCAGCAGGCCGAAATGTTGTAGTCTATGGCAGTGCAAGAGAAAACAGGTTGGGGGGGGGGGGGGGGTTCTCGCAAGGTCGCCGACCCATGGGTGAGGGTCCCCGGTGGAAACTAGTCCTGGACCCCGGGAAAGCTGTCTGTGGCCCATACAAGCTGAGTAACATGTAGAAAGGACACATGTATGTTCAGAATGAGTTAGCATGGTATTTTGAGAGGCATCATAGCAGGTCAGTGCAAGTCAGGGCAGAGCACTGCAAGGTCAGTCAATATGAGTATGAGGAAGGGTCCGATGGAGGAGTTGGAGGGTCCCAGAATATCTCTTAAAGCAGGGGTGTGCAAATCGAGGGGCGCGACATTTTCTTGGGAGGAGGGGCTCGGCGCTTACAGTGGCCCCTCGCTCTTCCCCACAGCATTTAAATTAAATGCCGGAAATCGCGCGCAAGTCCTCTGTAAGTTCCCTTTCCTTGTCTCCGGCGGCTTCTGGCGACAGCAACGTGGCGTCACATGATGTGGCATTGCCATAGCAACGTGATATCACATGACGTCGTTACATCAGAACGTCGGAGACCAGGTGGGGAGGGGGGAGCAGGGAAAAAGGTTGCGCAACCCTGTCTTAAAGCATTGTCTTGCATACAGATCAGAGGCCAAGAATGGATATGGATATCCGATGTGAAGCCGGAAATAAGACAGAAAAGACCGTTTCGGGAGAAGAAGGTGAGTGATGAAATAGCCGTCACTGTGTAACTCTTCCAATTACCTGCAACTTCATGCAGAGAAATAGCAACGCTTGTTTTTAACGTGTTAAGCGCCTAATGGGGAATTCAACTGCTGAGAGGTTAAGGGAGTTACTCACCAAACTCAGCGACGTTTCTGTGTCTCTGTGATAACTCCCCTAGGACATGCCTGAAAACCAGAGGTTACTCAATGTATTTTTGATAAATAGAAATATGACCTTCTGGGGAGGGGTACATAATGGGTACTGGGCCTGGTGAGGTGGGTATAACGGGTACTGGGCCTGGTGAGGTGGGTATAACAGGTACTGGGCCTGGGGAGGGGTGTATAACAGGGTACTGGGCCTTGGGAGGGGTGTATAACAGGGTACTGGGCCTGGGGAGGGGTGTATAACGGTACTGGGCCTGGGGAGGGGCGTATAACAGGGTACTGGGCCTTGGGAGGGGTGTATAACAGGGTACTGGGCCTTGGGAGGGTTGTATAACTGGGTACTGGGCCTGGGGAGGTGGGTATAACGGGTATTTGCCCTGTGGAGGGCGGTATAACGTGGTATTGCGGAGGGGGTATAAGTGGCACAGGAGCTCTTGCGATACAGAGTATCACTGTCCCTGGTTACAAACACTTCATGTCTCCTGCAGGTCAGGACACGCACGAAGGTGGTGCCCTTTGTGCCACCAGACGACGAGGCGGGCTACGAGGCGGACGACGAGGCATACGAAAAAGCGGGCGTCAAGTGGAACAATGAGGTGGGCTACAAGGCGGCCGAGGAGGCAGACGTGGTGTACGATGACCAAGGAGCATACGACAGGTGTGGCCGGATCTGCTGCTTCACCTTTTTTAGGCGGAGGAGAAGACCCCAGGAGCAGGTAGGAGAATACGAGAGGTGCGGACAGATCTGCTGCTTCACCTTTTTTAGGCGGAGAAGAAGCCGGGAGCAGGTAGCAGAGGAGCCAGGGCGTAGATACAGGGGTATTCTAGGGGCCCTGAGAAGTTGGTTTGACCGCAGGAGAGGCAGATAAGATCAGGAAGGCTGCGGGAGGGGCAGGTACTAGAGGGAGATAGGGATATTGGGCGTGAGAGGGTGAGAGAGAACAAGGAGCAGGGCCGGAGCACGGGTTTCATGCGCCCGAGGCGAAACTTAAAATTTGTGCCCCAGTTGTATAAAAAATAACAAGATAAATAAAATAATAAAATAAACAGTGGCGTAGCTATCGGGACTGCAGGGGGTGCGACCGCACCCCAGCGCGACGCAAAATAAAAACAAAAGGGCGCCAAAATACTGGATAAAAAAAAAGAATAATAATTTTAAAAAAAAGATAAATAAATTAGAAATAATAAGAAAAAAAATAATAATGATTATTAATGCGCCCCTAGGACCTTTGCGCGCTAGGCGACCGCCTAATGGCCGGCCGGCCCTGCGAGGTATGCGGGAGGAAAAGGGGTGAATGGGATAGATATGCAGGTGGATGGGGGAGCAGGTGAGTTATACACAGGGGCACAAGGGCCCCATCACCCACATCTCTATATACTGAGTGTGCCCCTGTGTATAACAACGCTGATCTGTGCTGCTCCATCTGATCTCACTGCGCAGTGATCCAGGGACCCTCCGATCGCCATTTAATGGGGTCAGGAAGGAATTTTTTTCCCCCATTGCACAGCAGGGGTTATGTTTCGCCTTCCTCTGGATCACAGCAACAAATTGCCCTTTGTGCATGAATTATCAGTGAGATCTTTATACACCCTGCATTGGTCTTCACTCCTTTGCTGCCGGAGGGGCCTGCAGTGCATTGCTCTGCGTGTTACTATATTGCTCTGCAATGTGCTGCAGGCCCCTACCAGCAAAGAGATTCATTATTTCAATAAAATACTCTCTTTAATCCAACCTATGTGTAGTGTCTTTTCTATCCGTTGTATCTATTGCTAACAGCTCAGTGATTCTTCCCCAGGTCATTGCACTAGTGTCACGCTGCCAAGCCGGGTGTGAGGGAGATTTATAGGGTCACATATACACTTCTGCCAAAACACGAGTGCAAACAGGAAGCCCCTCTGATCTCATATCTTTTATTACACAAAACGGTATCTAAAAAGGTAAAAAGAACATACATGGGATTCTGCTACAAATATCTCTCTAATTACAAACCAATTAGCAAATCATTCAGATTAGAGTCGAGCGAAAAGAAAGGGTTAAGTATCTCATGTACAGTATATGCAGTGCAGGCTGTTCTGCGCATTACATGCAGGGGACAACGTTTAGGGGATATAAGTAATGCTGATCTCAGAGCTGACCGGCTGACCTGCTCTTCTGGCTGACCGGAGGACCTGCTCTTCTGGCTGACCGGCTTCCCTTCTTCCAGCTAACTGACCTGAATTGTGGCCCCTGTATCTCCCAATTAAACGTTTTATTGGCATATTCTTGTTTGACTCGTTCTATACAGACATTTTCTATATATTCATTGTGGGATTTGATAACATCTGTAAGATCTCTCAGAATATCACATTCTGTACGTTTGTGCTGAATATTTTTCCATTCTCAATTTACTTAATATTAGTTTTTGGCTTCAATTATTTATATCGAGCCCAAAATACCTTTATACAGAATGCTGTTCCCTTTATCCCACAAATGCTGCTTCATTAAAGCCCGTGGGTGGCACTTAATGCATTCTCAGACTTTTAGGCAACATCCCTAATTTCCAAACGTGGGATAAAATCTGTGCATATTTAAATGGTTAATTTTTCCATTTTTCCATTGTGACAAAATATCAATTTTCTCACTCAGACTACTAAATCCCTCCCCAAAAATATCCGTTTCACATAAAAGTGTGTGCGCGTCTCCTTCCGCCTAACTGGCACGTCGTCCTTACGGGCGCCACTCCTTGCAACTCCACGCTGCCCTCCAGTGGTAAAAGAAATAAGATACATTTACTGTACTCGTCTGGCAGCTGCTCCCGTATAAGGTGGGTAACTCTGTATTAGGGGTCTTGGTAGAGTATATTTTATACTTATGTCGGATAGATGAGAAAATAATATTCCTAACAGGTTATTGTGAGAGGCCTTGGATCTGATCCTATATGCACGCAGCCCTCGCCTCTCTGACCTTGAACATATACTTCAATCTGATTTTTTGAGACTTGAAACTGGATTTCCCAAAACAAACTGATTTTAAACACTGACAAGACTGTAACAATGGTATTTGGGACAAGAGCTAAATTGCTAAAGCTGCCAATGACAGAGCTTCAGATAAAAACCAGCTCTAATACCATCCTAGCCCCTGTTACTTGTTTGAAATATCTGGGCATATAGTTCAACTCCCATTTAACATTTGGGATGCACATTGATACCCTGACATCCAAATCCTATGCCAAACTAGGTGTACTTTACAGGAACAAATCCTCCCTAAGGCCCTCATGCAGTAAGCAGCGATAAGCCACTTATCACCAGCTTATAGCCAAAAAAACCTACAGCGATTCAGAAAGCCCAGAGAAGCTGGCGATTAGAGCAAAAATAACCGGGGTTTTTTTGCCGGAAAATAAATAAATAAATAAAATCGGCAGACGCGCGGTGATAAGCCACTTTTCAGCACTGATCGCCAGTTTTTCAAACACGCTCAATTCTATAAGCCCTGATCAGCTTATTGCGGCTGATCGCCACTTTAAAATTGCTGTTTCTTCTCCAAATTGTCCCGCCACAAAAGTTGGCAAGAAGGTGGGGTGAAGCTGCGATGAAAATAACATGCATGTGTCCCAGAGCTGATATCCATTAATATCAGCACCAGAGACCCCCGGCATGAATCCGATGCATAAAAAATGCATTTACAGGCAACTTCATTACCGCCAAGGCAATGAAGGGGTTATACACCCGTGCCAGGCTTATTGTGGGTAGCGGGGGTGGGTGAAGGTGGTATTTGGCCCTGGGTGGGTGTTTAGGCCTTGCCAGGGGGTTGCAGGATGACTTAACCTCTTCTTTAACTTCGTGGTTAATACCGCTAAGGTAATGAAGGGGTTAACCCCTCCCGCTACCCCCCCCCACCCGGTAGGCCTAAACACCCATCCTTGGGGCCAATACCCCGTTCATCCACCCCCACTACCCACAATAAACAAAAATACACATAACAGCACCACTAGCCACCTCCTAGGTCCCTAATAAACCATTACAATATTCATAAAACCATTATTTTGTTTACACCCAGGATTATTACATGGGATTAGGGCTATGTTATTCAGTGAGGGGTTGTATGTTTGTATTCGTAGGGACAGGCAAGGCCGGAGTCAGATGGGTTTCTCCTGCCTCTGTCCTCCCTGTCTCCTGACCCTTCCTGTAGCCGGACAAAGAAGAAGAAGCAGGCACACGGTCTTACTCAAAGGAGGTTTAATATGCCATAAAGTCCAACGTTTCGGCAGTCTAATACTGCCTTTCTCAAGGTGAAGGCTACCAAACACAAGAAAACAGTCACAATATATACCACCCCCCTGATACTCTCCCCGCTCTGCCACATAACCAGGATGTTGATGCCCCCTAGTGACGTCAGAGCTACCATATGGCGCCCCCTAGTGATGTCAGAGCTACCATATGGCGCCCCCTAGTGACGTCAGACGTCTAGGTCTAAATCCCTGGCAATACAGCATAGAGCTGTCTTGGAGGAATGCAGCCACAGCCACACCTCTCCCCAGACTGAACACTCCCCCATGATGACGTCAGCGTGACCCGCCCGTCGGGGGGAAGGGGGGTGTGTGCACCAATCAAGACTGTACTCACAGGGCTGGACAAAGATGTATCCGTCGCCATGGGATCAGTGTCAGAGCAGGGAGGAGTGACACACTCCTATAAATCACCCTGAAAGTGTAAATAAACCACACACCAAAATATTCATAAAGCATATGTGCACAAAACTAATACAGCAATATACTATTAAAAACATGTGACTGTATACTGCTGATGACATCAGTATAATCCTGCAAAGTTACCGTGAAATGCCACATAAGAATATGCAGTACATCAGTATTTAGAATATACTAGTGTGTATACCTAGTCAGAAATGGGTACACACAGCCAGGGGGGGGGGGGGGGGGGGGGGAAACCACACAAAAAGGATAATTTTCCCAATAGGTAAGTGCAGAGTCCATGGATGGTGCAAGATCAAATATGCCTGTAGAAAGACAAAAAATTACCTTCTATTAAGGAAGCATTTTAAATTCTGTTGCTCATTAAGACCCATACCGTTGCTGGTATTTAAAGCATGTATCCAGAATGCTTCACGTCTCAATAAGAAAGTCTCCCTATCTGGAGTGAGAAAATGTGAAAAGTTATAGTGCGCTACTACAATCAATAAAAGTGAGGTGATATAGTGATGTACAAAAAGAGGTGACCTTTAAACACGTAGAGTATATGGAACGTCTGCAGCTGTGGCACCAGGGATGGCTCAAATACCCCCTAATAGCAAACAGAAATACAAAAAAACACAGCGCACAACGCTCATAGTGCATTAAAAATTATATTAGTAACCACAAAATAAAGGTGAGTTTTAAGCGTACATTTAGATAGAAAAAACATTCATTTCAGGGTTAATGTTACCCAAGCACCAACGGACGCCAATAGAGATGTCGTGGCTCTCTCCTTCTCAATCCCTCAGCCTCGGGGTAGGGCCTGGGTGGTCTTCCAATCGGTTAGCTGTTAGTACAGCCCTCAGCCTCAAGGTAGTACTTAGGAGGTCTCCAGTTCAGCTGAACAGCAGTACAGCCAATTCGCCGTGCCAAGCAATAATGTCTTTCACTGTTCCAGTCTCTGTAGCAGCGGAGCACACGCTGTGGGGCGTCTATTTTTAATTTTTATGATTCTCCCGCTTTGGGGGGTGACTGAATTGACTACCGGTAGTCAGACTGTTACAGACCGAGCAGCTCATGCATCTAAAGTTACCCGGTCTGCCACCCTCCAGAAAATGAGGAGTTCTGTAGTTACCCTCATTATCTGCATGTATCAGGCTATCCGCCAGATTCCTCCCTCTTTTGAATGCCACCATTGGTGGTACACAGCAACTTTCAGATAATATATCATCATTTTGCAGAATATGCCAGTGTTTAAGACTGGTAGATTTAATAAAACCACCAGCGTGACTGTACGTAGTAAGCAGGAAGGAAAAGACTTGGATCACAACTATGAAAAAACGAGAACTGGAGGCTAATAGAAAAAATAACAAATTATTTATTGGGACATAACTAATTAAAAAGAGAAACCTCTCGCATGGTGCGCTTTATCAAAGAGTAGTTTCACTGGTCTTAATCAAACTCTTATATGGTTTACACCCTTAAAAGCACCGCCCACCTGTGTCCAGGTAAACACAAACCCCCAGGACACAAATTCCCTGTGAAATGAAACACAGGAAAGGGGCGTAATGCTCAGAGGGAAGAGATCCACATAGAGGGAATAAACAGGTAAAAAATTAATAAAAAAGACCAATCACATACAAAAGAAATATCAATAACACATATATATCAACTGTGGAAACATAAACATACACATGTCCAAATCTATAGTGAATATTCAATGTATATTTAACCCATTGATTTGTTAATTTTAATATCATAAGATGGCATATGAATGGTATATCATCAAACTCCTAGACACAATAGATATGGTTTAAAGGACATATGTAAAACACAATATTATTCTAGAAAAAAGTAAATATATAGTTAGAAAAAGGAAAACAAATAATAAATAATAAAGAAGAATAGATGCCAAAAGAAAATGTAGGACAATTGAATTCATTAATAAATATATATCTTATTTGATCACTAGAAAGCAGAAAAAAATGACAATAATAAATAACTTAATAAACAGACAATCATTATTATCATCGTGAGACGGAAGCATAGCAAGAATACTCATACAAAATGTTCATGAAAAATGTTTTAGATTTAAAATTTGTCCCTGAAGAAGCTCCTTTGCTGGAGGGAAACGCGCGTTGGACGCGCAATGTTGTCAGTCTCCTACTTGGAGCTGTTTTAATGTAGTGTCAGCAGTCTCCTGGCTCTAACTGTGTTGATCCCATTAGTTAGTTATTTATTTAATCCTTTAATTTTATAGTGAGTGTGCCTGCTTTCCTTGCACAGCACTGCCGTGTCTGGCAGGTCTATGCTGCAGTGTATGTACTAAGTGAACTTAAAGTGATTTGTTACCGGCGCTAACCACACCCAATCTGTGATAAAATAGTGCACAAAATTAAAATTCAAAATAAAATGTGTCAAGGTGATCACTGATCAAATTCTCAACCTTCCAGGAATGTGTACAGATTCCTTTCAATAGTAGCTTGTCCGGGATGGGAAGGGAGCGAAGATAGCAGGGATACACCATGAAAAATAAAAAATAAATGCATACAATAGTGTAATAAGTTCTTTTCAATCTGGATAAAACATGTATGTCTTGGCTCTATAGCAATGCCTACTTACAGCAGGTCAAAAGGTAAAAAGCATTGATCTACACAGCAGGTAGAAAGGTGTCAGGATCTTCAGGAACAACAGCCCAGGTTTACAGCATAAGAAATCAGCACCTCAGCTCAGACGTCAGTAGATGTGAGTGGATCAGAGACATGCAAAAGAAAGGCAGACCATAGTGTCGATCGTGCATAAAATTTATATAAACAAACAACAAACCGGGGATCTTCTCCTCAATGAATGCTCCTGAGGAAGTTGTCTAGTACGACGAAACGCGTAGAGCCACTTTCATTGCTGCAGCTGCTCTTTCTACTGAAGGCTTCAGAGTTGCTGAGTTCCCCCACCGTTTGCCTCCAAGACCGGATGCCGTCACCCCAACAGCGGATGTGACGTCAGACGCCATCTCCCACCCGGTCTGTTGTGAGTCTAAGGAGAAGATCCCCGGTGAGCTGCTCCACACTGAACCAGCACTCCATTTGCCTCAAGTAAAGCCTTATGTGAACTATGATTATGTACACAATGTGAGTACAATTCCTAAAATTTGTTGTTTGTTTATATAAATTTTATGCACGATCGACACTATGGTCTGCCTTTCTTTTGCATGTCTCTGATCCACTCACATCTACTGACGTCTGAGCTGAGGTGCTGATTTCTTATGCTGTAAACCTGGGCTGTTGTTCCTGAAGATCCTGACACCTTTCTACCTGCTGTGTAGATCAATGCTTTTTACCTTTTGACCTGCTGTAAGTAGGCATTGCTATAGAGCCAAGACATACATGTTTTATCCAGATTGAAAAGAACTTATTACACTATTGTATGCATTTATTTTTTATTTTTCATGGTGTATCCCTGCTATCTTCGCTCCCTTCCCATCCCGGACAAGCAGTGTATGTACTACCATTATCACTGCATTTGCCAGCTTTATCACTCTAGCACTCTTATTTTAACACACTAAAGTCTCCATTATAGTGCGCAGTGCTGGCTGATCTAGCAAGGTAGCTGGACATTTAACCCATTGGCCACTCACTTGTGTACATCTATACACTTCCATTATTGGGTCTCACCGTTGCTCCAGAGGGGTTAACACCCTGACTCCTAGCAATCTGTGTCCTCCATATCCCACCATTATTAAGTGGTTAAATGGGATAGTATGAACTTATAACTGACGACAAGGTTGCCTGATAGCGTTGATTTAATATATTTTTAATTCACATTACACATTACTTTGGTAATATATGTTTTAAGTAAATTTATTAAAAGTTAATTTTTACACTGTTATGGTGTGCATTTAAGTGAATTCTTTTAGGGGGCACATCCATTTTGTGTTTCCCTTCACCTTTTCTAGATCCCATTCTGTATTAATTCCTGCAGGGGATAATGTATCCAAAGAATGGATCCAAAACATCTCCCGCTGGTTGAGGAGCTTTAATCTATCACCCCCTCTCATGGGCATGGGCACCAGTTCTACAGCAGAAAAATGAACATTTGATAGACCTCCTGAAGGACAGTCAGTAAAATGTTTTGAAACTGGTAACATGAAATCTTTTCTTTTAATGGAACGTATATGCTCCATGATTCTGTTTTTAACAGGGCGTATAGTGCGGCCCACGTACCCTTGGCCACAGCCACAGGTAAGAAAGTATATGACAAATTGTGAGTCACAATTAATAAAGGATGGGATCCTATAGTTCTTTTTAGAATAAATAGTCTTAATAGACTTAATTGGTTTCGCATAGCAGCAAACGCAACATTTTCCACATTTAAAAAAACCTTTTATTTTAAACAGATTTGTTAGACTTCTTAGAGTCAAACAATCTTGGAGAAAGATAGTCAGATAAGGATTTGGATTTCCTAAAAGTAATGGCTGGACCCTGGTTAACTGAACTATGTAGGTCCTTATCAAGAGTGAGGGTCCCCCAATGTTTATAAATGATAGAACGAATCTGTTCAGCCTGGCGACTAAACTGGGTGACAAATAGAGCAGACGTCACTCGATCCAATTCATGTTTCTTCTTGAACTTCACAGACGAGTTCGATAACAAATCGATCCTGTTTGTAGATTTGACACACAGATATGCTGCTTCAATATCAGTGTGATTATATTTTCTTTGAGCAAATCGAGTTTTTAATTCCTCTGCTTGATGCTCAAATAAATCGTCATTTGAACAAAGCCGTCTTAGTCGAAGGAATTCAGCCTTGGGTATACTTCGAATGAATGATTTAGAATGACTGCTGTCTGCTTCCAATAAAGTATTACGTGAATGAGGCTTTCTAAAAATGTCCGTTTGAATAGTGCCTGTCGTGTCAATAAATAAAGTAATGTCTAAATAATTGATGTGATTCATGTGTTCTTCATAAGTAAATTTAAGATTTAAAGAATTAGTATTAAGTGTATGAATAAAGGCATGCAGTGATAATAAATCCCCATCCCAAATCATAATCAAATCGTCAATATACCGTTTATAGAAAATAATCTGATGACGAAAAGAATTATCAGCACCGAAAATGTGTGTGGATTCCCAAAGACCCACAAACAAATTAGCATAAGAGGGGGCAAATGACGTCCCCATAGCAGTACCCCGTGTCTGAAGATAAAATTGTGCATCAAAAGAAAAATAATTATGGGTGAGCAGAAACATAATAGAATCCAAAAGAAAGGCACGTAATGAAATGGACAATGTAGAAGCATCAAGAAAAAATTCCACTGCTCGAATCCCTTGCTCGTGATCTATGATTGAGTAAAGTGACATCACGTCCAATGTCACCCATCTAAAAGTCTTTTTCCAACTAACATTTTTTATATCTTAAAAACAAAAATAAAATAAATAACGAAAGAAAACAGAAATAGTCCTTGGCGCACTATCTGGTATATAAACCTGACAGAAAAATGAAGTCCAAAGATCTTGGTAGTGAGGATTGTTGGTCCGGAATCCAATCGTACTCAAAGTCCTCTGAGGTGGTGGAATGAGATTTGTGCGAATGATGCTTTAATGCATGCCAGACCAATATGATTGGGTTCAAAGCTGGATCTTAATGAATGTTGCAGATGTGTTTTGGGGTCAATGTCTTGGAAGGACTGGTGACCACTCCAGATGTGAAGTATTCAGAAATGTTACGTTCTTCCCTCTGAGCAATAATGACCTTCTGTATGTAGACTCTCTAATATGAGGAAAAAGCCTTAATGGACTGGTCATGCACAGCTGCATCTAAAGACTTAGTAAACAATTATTTGGAAGTCTGACACGCACGATCAAGACTGCCTTACTAAAAACACATATATTCAAATATAAATATATATCAAAACAATGGCGTGCATCACTACGCACTTTACATTTTTATTACAACAATGCCTGCCCGTACCTTCACCTACGCACTCTTTATTTACTTTCTAAAATGGCCGCCACACGAACTTACAACATGTACCTTACATTGACATTATACAATGTCCCGCTTTGCCAATGTTACATTATTTCCCTTAATAACATTATTTTATTACTTAACTTTATTAAATCGCCGCAATACTACAGTACATTTAATTTACATTATTAAATGTCCGCATTCACAATATGTGTGTTTAACATTAACAAATGACCGGCAGCCTTCACCTACGCACTCTTAATTTAATTTCAAAAATGGCCGCCACACACACTTACAACATCTACATTTCATTTACATTATTTTATTCCAGCCCCCCCCTCCCCTCCCCCCTCTTACCCGACCACCAAATCACTTTCCCCCAGCTCCGCTCCTTCCCGCCCGCTCCGCTCCTTCCCGCCCGCTACGCAATGGACGACTTCACGGCCACGCCACCGCTCCAGCAGCACCACTTACTTGCCCAACACTGCTCCGCTACTTACTGGCCGCTACTTACCGCCCTTCACCGCCGCTCCGTTACTTAACGGCCGCATTCACTGCCGACAGCTCCAGCCCTCACACGGCTCTGAGGGGGGTGGGCTCTTGGCCCCCCGCCAAAGCACGCTCCCCATCCCGAGATCGCTCCTCCGGCTCTCTCCACCTCTCCCTGCAGCCACAGGGAGGGGAGATGCGTGCGCCTCCGCCGCGAGCCCGCTCTCCCACTTCCCCCCAACCCCCAGAGCACGCTCTCTCAGGATCACCCCCACACACACGCCGCTACCCCCCTTCACACACGCCGCTTAACGGACACCGCCGAGGAGCACGAGGTGGAGGAGGAGAGCGTCAGGGAGGTGGTGCCGCGCACTACCTCCTCTATGCCACCGGGAGCCGGAGGAGGCCAGGAGTGGGGAGAGACAGACTGGTAGCCCGAGGAGGAGCGCGCCAGGCTGCCAGGTGAGGAAACGCAGGGGGAGGGATCCCTGCCTTTCATGCAACCTCCCCCCACCCTGCCTTTCATGCAACCTCCCCCCACCCTGCCTTTCATGCAACCTCCCCCCACCCTGCCTTTCATGCAACCTCCCCCCACCCTGCCTTTCATGCAACCTCCCCCCACCCTGCCTTTCATGCAACCTCCCCCCACCCTGCCTTTCATGCAACCTCCCCCCACCCTGCCTTTCATGCAACCTCCCCCCACCCTGCCTTTCATGCAACCTCCCCCCACCCTGCCTTTCATGCAACCTCCCCCCACCCTGCCTTTCATGCAACCTCCCCCCACCCTGCCTTTCATGCAACCTCCCCCCACCCTGCCTTTCAGGCAACCCCCCCCCTGCCTTTCATGCAACCTCCCCCCCCCTGCCTTTCATGCAACCTCCCCCCCCCCTGCCTTTCATGCAACCTCCCCCCCCCCTGCCTTTCATGGAACCTCCCCCCCCCTGCCTTTCATGCAACCCCCCCCTGCCTTTCATGCAACCCCCCCCCCTGCCTTTCATGCAACCTCCCCCCCCTGCCTTTCATGCAACCTCCCCCCCCCTGCCTTTCATGCAACCTCCCCCCCCCTGCCTTTCATGCAACCTCCCCCCCCCTGCCTTTCATGCAACCTCCCCCCCCCTGCCTTTCATGCAACCTCCCCCCCCCCTGCCTTTCATGCAACCTCCCCCCCCCTGCCTTTCATGCAACCTCCCCCTCTGCCTTTCATGCAACCCCCCCCCTGCCTTTCATGCAACCCCCCCCCCTGCCTTTCATGCAACCCCCCCCCCTGCCTTTCATGCAACCTCCCCTCCCCTGCCTTTCATGCAACCTCCCCTCCCCTGCCTTTCATGCAACCTCCCCCCCTGCCTTTCATGCAACCTCCCCCCCCTGCCTTTCATGCAACCTCCCCCCCCTGCCTTTCATGCAACCTCCCCCCCCTGCCTTTCATGCAACCTCCCCCCCTTGCCTTTCATGCAACCTCCCCCCCCTCCCTGCCTTTCATGCAACCTCCCCCCCCTCCCTGCCCTTCATGCAACCTCCCCCCCTCCCTGCCTTTCACGCAACCCCCCCCCTGCCTTTCACGCAACCCCCCCTGCCTTTCACGCAACCACCCCTCCGTGCCTTTCACGCAACCCCCCCTCCGTGCCTTTCACGCAACCACCCCTCCCTGCCCTTCACGCAACCCCCCTCCCCTCCCTGCCTTTCACGCAACCCCCCTCCCCTCCCTGCCTTTCACGCAACCCCCCCCCCTCCCTGCCTTTCACGCAACCCCCCCCTCCCTGCCTTTCACGCAACCCCCCCCTCCCTGCCTTTCACGCAACCCCCCTCCCCTCCCTGCCTTTCACGCAACCCCCCCCTCCCTGCCTTTCACGCAACCCCCCCTCCCTGCCTTTCACGCAACTCCCCCTCCCTGCCTTTCACGCAACCCCCTCTCCCTGCCTTTCACGCAACCCCCCCTCCCTGCCTTTCACGCAACCCCCCTCCCTCCCTGACTTTCACGCAACCCCCCCTCCCTGACTTTCACGCAACCCCCCCTCCCTGACTTTCACGCAACCCCCCCTCCCTGACTTTCACGCAACCCCCCCTCCCTGACTTTCACGCAACCCCCCCTCCCTGACTTTCACGCAACCCCCCCTCCCTGCCTTTCACGCAACACCCCCCTCCCTGCCTTTCACGCAACACCCCCCCTCCCAGCCTTTGACGCAACACCCCCTCCCTGCCTTTCACGCCCCCCCCTGCCTTTGACGCCCCCCCCTGCCTTTGACGCCCACCCCCCTGCCTTTGACACCCACCCCCCCTGCCTTTGACGCCCCCCCTGCCTTTGACGCCCCCCCCTGCCTTTGACGCCCCCCCCTGCCTTTGACGCCCCCCCTGCCTTTGACGCCCCCCCTGCCTTTGACGCCCCCCCTGCCTTTGACGCCCCCCCCCCTGCCTTTGACGCCCCCCCCCCTGCCTTTGACGCCCCCCCCCTGCCTTTGACGCCCCCCCCCTGCCTTTGACGCCCCCCCCTGCCTTTGACGCCCCCCCCCTGCCTTTGACGCCCCCCCCCTGCCTTTGACGCCCCCCCCTGCCTTTGACGCCCCCCCCCCTGCCTTTGACGCACCCCCCCTGCCTTTGAGGCCCCCCCCTGCCTCCGGCCAACGCCGGGTATACACACACACCTCTCCTCCTCCCCCCCATCACACTCACCTCCCTTCACCGGCATGACCCCCTTCCTCCCTCGCGCCATCCAATTGAGAAGATGGCGTCACCCGGAAGTAGAGGTAGGTGTCGCGTGTGTGTCTCTCCCCCACTTCACCCACCTCACCCCCCCCCGCTTCACCCACCTCACCCCCCCCCCCCACTTCACCCACCTCACCCCCCCCACCTCACCCACCTCCCCCAGCACGCTCTCTAAGGCTCAACATCCCGAGGAGCAGGAGGAGGGCGGCAGGGAGTTAATACCTCCTTTGTGCCACTGGGAGTCGGCGGAGGCCACGAGGGGGGAGACAACCAGTGGCAGCCCGAGGAGCGTGGCATGCTGGCAGGTGAGGAAATGCAGGGGGAGGAATCCATGCCTTTGACGCACCCACCTTGCCTTTGACGGCGCCCCCCCCTTGCCTTTGACGCCCCCCCTCCCCCTGCCTTTGAGGCCCCCCAGCCTTTGACGCCCCCCCTGCCTCCGGCCAACGCCGGGTATACACACACGCACACACCTCTCTTCACACCCCCCCCCCCTCACTCACCTCCCTCGCGCTCATTCATCTCCCCTCCCCGGCGCTCACTCCCCCTGCCTTTCACTCCCCCCCTCCCTCCCTGCCTCCGCGTCCCCCTCCTGTCCACTGTCGTCGCCTCCCTCCTGTCCACTGTCGTCGTCCCCCTCCTGTCCACTGTCGTCGTCCCCCTCCTGTCCACTGTCGTCGTCCCCCTCCTGTCCACTGTCGTCGTCCCCCTCCTGTCCACTGTCGTCGTCCCCCTCCTGTCCACTGTCGTCGTCCCCCTCCTGTCCACTGTCGTCGTCCCCCTCCTGTCCACTGTCGTCGTCCCCCTCCTGTCCACTGTCGTCGTCCCCCTCCTGTCCACTGTCGTCGTCCCCCTCCTGTCCACTGTCGTCGTCCCCCTCCTGTCCACTGTCGTCGTCCCCCTCCTGTCCACTGTCGTCGTCCCCCTCCTGTCCACTGTCGTCGTCCCCCTCCTGTCCACTGTCGTCGTCCCCCTCCTGTCCACTGTCGTCGTCCCCCTCCTGTCCACTGTCGTCGTCCCCCTCCTGTCCACTGTCGTCGTCCCCCTCCTGTCCACTGTCGTCGTCCCCCTCCTGTCCACTGTCGTCGTCCCCCTCCTGTCCACTGTCGTCGTCCCCCTCCTGTCCACTGTCGTCGTCCCCCTCCTGTCCACTGTCGTCGTCCCCCTCCTGTCCACTGTCGTCGTCCCCCTCCTGTCCACTGTCGTCGTCCCCCTCCTGTCCACTGTCCCGTCCCCTCCTGTCCACTGTCCCGTCCTCTCCTGTCCACTGTCCCGTCCCCTCCTGTCCACTGTCCCCATCCCCTCCTGTCCACTGTCCCCGTCCCCTCCTGTCCACTGTCCCCGTCCCCTCCTGTCCACTGTCCCCGTCCCGTCCTGTCCACTCTCACCCCCCCTCCTGTCCACTTCCCCCCCCTCCTGTCTACTCTCCCCCCTCCTGTCCACTGTCACCCCCCCTGTCCACTATCCCCCCCCTGTCCACTATACCCCCTCCTGTCCACTGTCCCCCCCTCCTGTCCACTATACCCCCTCCTGTCCACTGTCCCCCCCTCCTGTCCACTGTCCCCCCCCCTCCTGTCCACTGTCCCCCCCCTCCTGTCCACTGTCCCCCCCTCCTGTCCACTGTCCCCCCCCTCCTGTCCACTGTCCCCCCCTCCTGTACACTGTCCCCCCCTCCTGTCCACTGTCCCCCCCTCCTGTCCACTGTCCCCCCCTCCTGTCTCCACTGTCCCCCCCTCCTGTCTCCACTGTCCCCCCCTCCTGTCCACTGTCCCCCCCTCCTGTCCACAGTCCCCCTCCTGTCCACTGTCCCCCGCCCCCCCACACATGTCCACTGCCCCCCCTCCTGTCCACTGTCACCCTCTCCTGTCCACTGTCCCCGTCCCCTCCTGTCCACTGTCCCCGTCCCTCCCCTCCTCCTGTCCACTGTCCCTCCCCCCACCCCATCTCCTGTCCATTGTCCCTCCCCCCACCTTTTCCTAGCGGGAAATTTCACTCACGGGCAACGCCGGGTCTCTCAGCTAGTAAATAAATAAATGGTTAGAAAAAAAAATAACGATAGCACTCCAGTTCTCAAATCACCAATTAAGTGATTACATACATATTCACGGGGTATAAGCCTCTTCTTATAATGTCAATAATGAAAGTCTTAATTCCAGGCTGAGCAGCCGTGGCCAAACCAGCAATATGCGAAGCAGAGGAAAAGACCTCCCAGCCCAATGTTACAATCCTGGTAGATAGCGTGTATCACGCGCATGCTGTATTAACCCCCAGCAAAATGAATCCTTAGAGGGACCAAGGGCCCATCGTGTCCAGTGTTTTCCCGTTCAATGTGATCAAGGATTCATCACAGCTACAGTGCTTATTCCTACATGGTTGGTCTCCGATGTGCTGGGGGTTAATACAGCCTGCGCGTGATACACGCTGTCTACCAGGCTTGTAGCGTCGGGCTGGGAGGTCTTTTCCTCTGCTTCGCTTATGACTGTACGTAGTGGTAAATACAAGCCTGTCCTCCTTCTTATTTTTGGTAGCACTTACCTCTTTATCCAGTGCCCGGTCTAACACAGCAGGAGGATATCCCCTAGCCAGGAATCTACTACGTAGTTCTCCAATAGCTGGTTCAATATTATCCTTCCTGCTCGTGATTTTGCAGACCCGGACTTTCTGTGAAAAAGGTAATGCATCAATAAGAGAAGGAGGATGATGGTTATCTGCCCTTAAAATGGCATTTCTGTATGTATCCTTTCTAAAAAGATCAGTATGTAACTCCCCATTAGTCTGTGTAATGAGGACATCTAAAAAAGAGAGTTGCTGTGTACCACATCATCTGAAAAACACGGTGGAGGCAGTGATGGCATGGGCATGCATGGTTTACAATGGCACTGGGTCACTAGTGGTTTTTGATGATGTGAACGAAGACAGAAGCAGCCGGATGAATTCTGAAGTGTATAGGGATATATTGTCTGCTCAGATTCAGCCAAATTCAGTGAAGTTGATTGGACGGCGCTTCACTTTACAGATGGACAATGACCCAAAACATACTGCGAAAGAAACCCAGGATGTTTTTAAGGCAAAGAAGTGAAATATTCTGCAATGGCCGAGTCAATCACCTGATCTCAACCCGATCGAGCATGCATTTCACTTGCTGAAGACAAAACTTAATGCAGAAAGACTCACGAACAAACAACAACTGAAGACAGCTGCAGTAAAGGCCTGGCAAAGCATCACAAAGGAGGAAACCCAGCGTTTGGTGATGTCCATGCGTTCCAGACTTCAGTCATTGCCTGCAAAGGATTCTCGACAAAGTATTAAAAATTAACATTTTATTTATGATTGTGTTAATTTGTCCAATTACATTTGAGCCCCTGAAATAAGGGGACTGTGTATGAAAATGGTTGCAATTCCTAAACGTTTCATACGATATTTTTGTTCAACCCCTTGAATTAAAGCTGAAAGTCTACACTTCTATTGCATCTCAGTTGTTTCATTTCAAATCCATTGTGGTGGCGTACAGAGCCAAAATTATGAAAATTCTGTCAGTGTCCAATTATTTCCGGACCTAACTGTGTGTGTGTGTGTGTGTGTGTGTGTGTGTGTGTGTGTGTGTGTGTGTGTGTGTGTGTGTGTGTGTGTGTGTGTATATATATATATATATATATTTTTTTTTTAATGATAGGGATGTAAAGTAGGTTTGTAAATGAAAAAAAAAATATGAAACCCTTAATACAGCTGAATCCCGTTATAACGCGGTGCTCTTGGTCCACATAATGAGCACGTTATAACCAGGATCGCGAAATGGTCGGCGCAATCAGGAAGAACGGTTCTGCGAGGACTTACCCGGCATCTGCAGCTCTCTCCACTTCATCAGGCTCCGAGGTGCTTACATACGCTCTCCCAAGCTTTCAATTTGACTGACTTTTGAGCGCAGGAGGGTCACATGACCCTTCTCTGATCAATGACAGCCCAACAGTGAATACATTTTATATAATACACATGCGGGAATTGAACCCTGATCACCCATGGACTGCACTGTGCAGTAGATGTTACGTTTGTTTATAGAGTCAGATTCATCACACCAATACTGTGGTGTAGCAGCTAGAGAATTGCACCAGCATATGAAAGATCATGGGTTCAATTCCCGCATGGTGTAGGGGTGTGTGTATATATGTGTATCAGCGTGTGTCTGTTAGCAATAATGCATTGAATATTATATAAAAATAAAACCTTGGAGATGTTTTTAAATCGGGAGCCACGCTCAGACAGCATTAAAAGCGGATTCGCGCTATAGCAGATTGCGCTATAACGGGGTTGAGCTGTACTAATATTTTGACCACAGGGTAAACGGGTTGGAGTAAGCCATGCTTCTTATCTGTACCAACATTAAATACCCAAGGGTTTAAAGATTGGTACATGTCTGGAGTGTTTATATCTAGCTAGCACCAACACTGTCCTGGGTTTCCATTACTCAATGCAATATAAAAAAATGTTTTGTTTTTTTTTCAACTTTAAATTTTTATTGGAAAGTACAAATACAGCCAATGTTCCACAGCCCATTATTACATTTCCAGTTTTGTTAAACACATGTAATGACGCCTCGAAGACACATCCACTTAACACTTTACAAACAAGACCAGACGAACTTGACAAGGGGACAGGGAAAGAGGTTAGGGGTGGGAGGGAGGTGGTAGGTTGCCAGGCTCTGGTGCAGTTTTTTAGATATCTCTTGTTCAACCTTTTAGGCAATAGCTAAGGGTTTTAAGTGGGACAGGTTCTTCTGAGGTTTCTTTCTTTTATTTGTTTTTCCCTATTCTATGACTACATGAAGGTCTGCTAACTGTGCGTCGCTGAGTCGTGTTGTCTAATCTGCCCTTAAAGGAGAACGCACCTAGTTTAATAAGTGCAAGATTGAGGTGGCGTCCACTCCTGGGATGTCTACCTGGGTCAACCATGGATCCCAGACCTTTAGAACATTTGTGCCGGAGTCATTAACTAAACTCGTTAATTGTTCCATCCGGCAGACATGCCAAATTCTGTTTTTGATCTTAGGGATAATTGGTATCTCCTGCTGTTTCCATAATGCTGCGATCTCACATCTTGTGGCTGTAGCAAAATGCGCGATTAATTTATGCGACGCATTTGACAGACCCTGGATCCGCATGCCCAATAGGAACAGCCACGGGTCCAGGGGGATCTCCAAATCGAGAATCCGCTGAATCCAATCTCTGATTTGTTCCCAAATAGGGGCCCCCTTAGTGCAAGACCACAACATATGTCGGAGGTCAGCTGCTTCCCCACACTGTTTAGGGCAGAGAGGGGAGTAGCCTTTTACAAATTTCGCTAAGCGCGTCGGAGTGTAATACCACCTCATAAGGACTTTATATGCGTTCTCCTTTAATGTGGTGCAGATTGAGCTTTTCGCCGCCGCCTGTATAATTCTGTCCCATTCGTCGTCCTCTAAAGTCTCTCCTAGGTCTGATTCCCAGTGTCTCATGTAACTCAGTCTATTGTCAATGGGCGACTTCTGGCAGATCACTTCCCTGTACATTCTAGATGTGAGTCCCCTTGTGTCCGTATCTCTGGAACACAGCTGCTCAAAATTTGTTCGCGCCGGTCGAATTGGCGTTTTATTGTAGAAATCTCTGATCTGAAGGTACCTAAAAAATTTGTTTGGGATATTCTTAGAGGATTTAATTTGGTCAAATGTTTGTATGGTCGTTATGCCCTCCAGATCTTTTAGACGGGAGAAGCCCTTCTGAGTCCATATCAAGAAATTTTTGCTATTCAGGTCCGGAGCGAAGTCTGGGTTGCCCACTATTGGTGTCATTAATGATGTTTTGGTAGTCAAATTACATTTGAATTTCGTGGCCTCCCAAACTTATAATGAATTGACCATGGTCTGCAGCGGATTGTTCATCTTGCGTACCCCTTCTCTGGGTAGCCAGATTAAATTTCGGATTTCAATTGGTGCACAGCATCTCTTCTCCAACTCAACCCATCTCCGTAGGCTTGGGTCTGTGTGCCATTGGAAAATCTGCCCTAATTGGGCTGCTTTATAGTAGGCCTGCAAGCAAGGCACCGCTCACCCTCCGCAGGATGAATGGGACGTTTTAATATTCCTTTAGCAATTCTTGGGTTTTTCCCGTTCCAAATAAATTTTATAATTTTTGACTGGAGGGAGAGGATGTCCGCCTGCACCAAAGGGATAGGGAGACTCTGGAAAAGATATAGCATCTTTGGGAGGAGATTCATTTTCACGCTATGTATCCTCCCAATCCATGAGATGCTCCCCTTCATCCAGGTTCGGAGATCCTCCCCCAGCGTCTTTATGATCTTGGGGAAATTTGCTTTATATAAAGTTTTGTACTCCCTTGTGAGATAAACCCCTAAATATTTGATAGCGGAGGGTTGCCATTTGAACTGAAAATTGAGGTCAATCAGTTTTTCAACTTCTTTTGGTAGATTAATATTGAGGGCTTCTGATTTAGACTGATTGATCTTAAATCCCGAAATTTGGTTAAATTTGCCCAGTATGTTGAATACATTTGGGAGAGATGTGAGAGATTTGGCTATTGTGAGAATGACATCGTCCGCATATAGAGCGGCTTTGTGCATTTGGTCTCCCACAGGGATACCAGAGATATCTGGGTTATTTCTGATGTGTGCCGCCAAAGGCTCTATACATAAGGCGAACAGTAGTGGCGACAGCGGGCATCCTTGACGTGTTCCGCTTTTGATTTCAAACTGTTCTGAGGGGAAACCTTGATATCTCACTCTTGCTGTTGGGTTTTTATACAACGCCAGGATGGCCTGCAGGAGGCGTCCCTCAAAGCCAAATGCTCTCAGTGTTTCCGATAGGTAGGGCCAATCTATTCTATCGAAGGCTTTTTCAGCGTCCAGACTTAACACCATGGAGTGAATTTTTTCTTTTTGGGCCAGATCAATTAGGTCAATAATTCTCCTGGTGTTATCTGCCGCTTGTCTACCTCCGATAAACCCTACTTGATCCGTGTGAATTAACCCGGGAAGAACACTACCCACCCTGTTGGCTATAAGTTTAGAGTATATTTTGAGGTCCAAGTTAATCAGTGAAATGGGCCGGTAGCTCTTACAGTCTGCCGGGTCCTTTCCGGGTTTATGGATCACCGATATTGAGGCTTGGAGCATTTGTGCTGGGAATGAGGCCCCTGCTAAGATTTCATTGAATAACTTTAACATGTGGGGGGCTAGAATTTTTAAATATTTATTGTAATATAAGTTCGAAAAGCCATCTGGCCCTGGGGCTTTAGCCGGTTTTAGTGCTTTGATGACCCCAGAGAGTTCCTCCATCGTGAAGTCCGACTGGAGTGCCTCCCTTTCGCATCTCTTCAAAATGGGTAAATGTGCCTCTATTAAGAAGGTCCGTAAATCCTCCTTTGTTTTCGGATTATGGGTTACCTTATCTCCATTGTATAATATTTCGTAATACTTTTTGAATTCCCCTGCTATGTTCGCTGGGATGGAGGTAAGGTCCCCATCTTGGTTTCGAATTGCGTGAATGTGATAGTTTGGAAGCTTGTTTTTTTAGCTTATTGGCAAGTAGTGTGTCAGGCTTGTTAGCTTTTTCATAAAATTTCCGCTTGGACCAGGTCAATTCCTTCTCGGCCTGGGCGGAGAGGAGGAGGTTAAGACTAGTTTTAGTGGCTAGTATTTGAGTTAACGTGTGGGCATTCTTATTTTTTTGTGGAGGGAGGAAAGCTCTGCTAGCTGTTCCTCTAGCTTCAAAATTTTTCCCTCCCGTTCTCTTTTCCGTTTAGCGGCCAGATTCATAATGACCCCCCTGAGGGTAGCCTTATGGGCCTCCCACAGTCTGGAGTGCGTAGCCACACTCCCCTCATTCTCCTCGAAGTATTGTGTGAGCTTTTCCCCAATTTCCACCTGTAGGGCTGGGATTTTCAGCAAGATTTCGTTTAGTTTCCAGTTCGCTCTAGGTCTGTCTAGTGGGATTAGTGTGCACCGCAGCTCTATAGATGCATGGTCTGACCATGAAATATCATGGATCTCGGTGCGAGAGACCCCAGGGACCATTCTGTTGGATACAAGGAAGTAATCTATCCTGCTATATGTGTCATGTGGGTGTGAGTAGAAGGTGTATTCTCTCAGTCTCTGGTGTTGTTCCCTCCAGATGTCGAGTAGTTGGCAGTCACGTAACCCTTTTTTAATTGTTAGTATGTCAGATCTGTGTGTAATATTAGTGGATGAACATCTGTCAAGGTCCTCCCGTAGTGCCCTGTTCAAGTCTCCAGCGACAATGATATTACCTCTGGCCACTTTGTTGAGTTTCCCAAAGAAGGTAGAGAAAAAAACGGGGGCCGTCTCATTAGGGGCATATATTGTTGCTAGAGTAATTGGGAACCCTTGGATTGCACCTCTTACTATGAGGAATCTGCCCTCTTTATCTTTGAAAGTCCTATCGGGTACGAACGGTATTCTTTTATGAATTAGTATGGCCACCCCTTTTTTTTTGACTTTCGCGGAAGACAAAAAGTGTGTCGGGTAGTCCTTATCCAGGAATTTGGGGTAGTTGTCTTGAGAGAAGTGTGTTTCTTGCAGAAAAAGAATTTCTGCCCCTTTACGCTTATAATTTCGGAAGGCGATTCTGCGTTTAACCGGGCTGTTAAACCCCTTAATGTTATGTGATACTAGCCTGAGTTCCTTACTCATTTAAAAGTATGAGATGACTTTGCTGCCGATATCTGTTCTTGATTGATGCACCTGGACCACAATCCCGACCTCCTCTTCTTCTCGAACTGCAATACCTCACTTCACCACCTTCAGCAATACACAAGGGGGAGCACACAAGAGGGTACACCTGGGGGGACACAACAAACACTAGACAAGACAAAAGACAGTAGAATTCTCGTCGTCTCGGCGACGTCGCCTCCTTGACGAGATCACCGCCTTTGGGAAGCTGGACTCCTCTCCAACCGCCCGGAGGAAACGTGGGATGAAGTTCACTCACCCACCGCGTCCAGTCCCAAAGGACTTCACTAGGGCCCAGGAGATCCACCCTCCTCCCCCCTAGTGCGTGGCCCATGCGGATTTTTGAAGCAGGTCACTCCCCCCCACTCCTGCCTCGCTCTTCCTGAGCTTGAATGAATAAAACCTAACATATACTATGCATAACCAGAGTCTGTCCCGGCTTTGTTCACCCCTGTAGTGTATCAGGCTAATCCCTCGGTGTCATGGCCTCAGCAACCTGTGTTTCTTTGCTTCTCCTCCAGTTCTCGTCCCCCTACTTGAGGTCTGGTCCCCGGCCACGGTGAAGCTGTCACCAAATAAAGAAACTCACCCCCGAGTGAAAGAGCGGTGATCCCCGACACCCCAACTACAGATGTCCAGTGATCAAGCAACCTGCGCTGAAACTGAATCCCTGGTGAGAAAATTTGCGGCCTACCTTTCTGATGATGGCGGCCCCCGACACAAGATGGCGAAGCAGCTCTAGAAGGCGGGAATCCACAGTGAACCGCAGGAGCAGGAAGAGAGCGGTGAGCGGGAAACAGGAGCGGGCGCACGCACCTCCGCACTGGTGAGAGACGTCTTCTAAAATGGCCGCCCCCCGGATACGCATCACAGCTGTGCCCCGGAAGGAGCGGCGCCATCTTGGAGGTGGCGCGGAACCAGCTCCCACCGGCGCGACCAGATGACGTCACCAGCAAGACCAAGGACAGCCGTAAGCCCATCAAGGCGTCCAGAATGCGCCGGATGACCCGCGCAGGCCTGGATTAGTCACCTCACCGGCCCGACGCGGGCTTTTTGAATTTTGCGTCTGGGAAGAATAGAAAGACATACGGGAAGGGAATTAGTATAGCGCCGTAGCGTCAGAACCATTAAGCGAGTAAGGGCAGGGTGAGTGATAGAGAGGGAGTTAGTAAGAGGATAAAAGCAAGTAGATGAGAGGAAATAAGCCGAAGTGGAGACATTTAAGGAGACAATACTATAAGAAGGAGTAAGGAAGTAGACTTGAATTTAAAGTGGGGTAGGGATGCAGCAAGTAGTAAGGAAGTGGTAGAGGGGAGAGCAAGGAGGAGAGGAAGTAGGGAGCTAGAAAGAAAGAAGAATAAATGTGGAGAAGTGAGGAAATCAGAAAGCTATAGAAATGTGCAAGTTAGATAGTGGGAGTGGTGACTGGAAGTGGAGTGAAGGGGGACGTGAAGTAGGACTTGGTAGGTTAGGTATCAAAGGAGGTAGAGAAGTGTTAGTAGGTTGGTGAAGACAGGTTGAGTGGGAAAGGAGAAGGGAAGTAAGGAGCAGGGCGACACAAGGTTTAGATAGACAGATGAGATCGCTGGGGAAGGTTGAAATCAAAAAAATGTTTTAAAGCACTTTACTACATTTGTGAAGTAAGGCTTTAACCGAACATGAAAATCAGTATTCTGAAGGAACAAGTCACTCGCTTTTTATAAAAAAAAAAATTTTTAAAACAGGATTGAAGCAGAGGGTCTCCCCAAGCTGAACCGCATTCATTTCAACTCTGGGACCCCCCCATTTCCCATAATACTTCCCTCCAAAGGGGGTGCCAGGCTATACGATAAAGGGGGTAACCAGGCTATACAATAAAGGTTACCACTGGAACGGTGGGCCCCTGGCAGCTACCTGGCACCATAAGCCAGGGGCCCGGCATTATAACATGTGAACGTTAAAGTGTCCCCTGCCTTTCCACTTTTCATAGAAAAATGGAAAAAATGTGTGGTGCTCTGAAAAAAAGCCTCAAAATATGTAGTACAAAAATTGTAAAGTTCAATAAATGTATATAATGATTCCTGAAATGAAAACCCCCTGGATAATGGATAAGGGATAGCCAATCCATAGGACACAGAACAATCATGTATTAATCACTGCTCCATTGTAATCTGACTAGTGGGCTAGGGCCCCCACGAGCACTGTAGTAAGGGGCCACACAATAAAGTGTCCCAGCATATAATGTCAGAATGGAGAATGTGCTTGTGATAAAATAACTCACAGTTAGAGTTGGTAATGTCCTTTTGGCTGTCCATTTTTCTTCTTTCACAGTAGGGGGCGTGCTTCTGTTTTTTCTGGATGACTTGACACGAAGCAAAAGGAAAAAGCAGACACTAATACTCGGGAAAGTAAAAAAAGGTTGAATGAAATCCAGGAGAGCGTGTGCCCATAAAGACTATTTTAATGGAAACCACAAAAAAAATACAGCTACATTACGGGGTACACAGACCCCCACCAACGCAATTCGAGCCGCGTTAGTGGGGGTCTGTGTACCCCGTAATGTAGCTGTATTTTTTTTGTGGTTTCCATTAAAATAGTCTTTATGGGCACACGCTCTCCTGGATTTCATTCAACCTTTTTTTACTTTCCGGAGTATTAGTGCCTGCTTTTTCCTTTTGCTTCGTTTCCACTTTTCATGTTCCCTAAGCCTAAGACTCATGAAACGTTCTATATGTAAGTTTTAGGTGAGATATTTGGGTAGAAATGCAATCATGTTGTTTGCAGGAGTTTGGGGGGCAAAGATATGAGTAGTCTCCTAATTCTCCCTGGCGTGCAGGCATGATTTGCCAGTACGTGGGTTGAATTACACCAGGGCTGCCCAGTGACTCCTGATTTTCAAGCCCAGATATCCCAGTCCTATTTCCCTTACAGCTATGAGTCTGCCCAAGTTATCCTATGTATTAAAGTATGTTTTATTTCATTTGTGTGTAGCGGTCATGTAAAATGGCTACAGTCATCTCTCCTGCTGACAGTAAGGCCTGGTAAGTTGTGGGCATGCCAGCAGTAATTATGGAGGTTTGCCCTCACACCCTGGTGGGGTGCCCTGTGTATGGATGGGAGTGGTCACATGCTCTTATTCCATGGTTAGTGATGTCAGAGGTGTGTCAGCTTCCAGAGTGTACATAAGGCACAGCACTGTGTCTAATAGTTAGTTCTATCTGAGTCCTGAGTTCTGTAGGAGTTCTGAATAGTCTGCGAGAGTTATGTTATAATAGCTGAACAGGAAGACTGTGTCCAGGGACCTGGCACAGGGTAAAGACATCCCGGCTGGGATAGGGAATCCCTATTAAAGGAGAATTACACCTTTCAAAGGGAAGCACTGAGGGACAATGAGTGGCTAGAGAAACTACTGCGAGGGGCAGTTAGCCCACCTCAACCAATAAAGATGCTCTTAATCACAAACCCTCTCGTGTACATGTGTGGAGTGAATGTACAGAGAGGAGCACCACAGAGGAGTTCCTCGTCAGGACCATCCCCAAGTGACCGAAGGGACCCTGATGAGGTGGAGGCGCTGCAGTGGAACTAGGTAGGACTCCGCACACTACCTCAGCTGCCTGTCTGGATGGGTCCTCCCCACACACCATCATGCGGGAGACTCAGGAGTCCTGTTGCCAACAGGTGCACCACCAGACACTATCACACTGTAATGGGGACCGGTTAGACCACAGGGGCCAATGTGAGATTGGGTGGGTCAGGCCGGGCCAGAAATACCGTTACATTTGGAGGCGAGCTGCTGAGATCAGATCTGTCAACAGGACAGGCTCTAGCTAGGCACACTGGGAAACAGGGAGAGCGTCTGCTGCCACTCTGTGCTGCGTAGGGACGGACCTAGGGGTGGTCAGGGGCTGACAGGGTATTGTCAGTTCGCAGGGACGACCTAGGGGCCTGAAAGGAGTGAGGGGTCTGGAGCCGGGCTATAGCTGACCGAGTCACTTTGAGGTAGTGCTAGTTGGTAGGACGCCAGAAGGGATAGCCTGTTAACGTGGTCAGGAATCCTGGAGAGGGTCTGCGCTAGGCTGACCAAGAGAGGTAGACGCCCCAAGTACTGCATGGCAGAGCCAGAGTACTCTAGCACATTCCAGACACTTACCATAGGGAGCACAGACTGGGAGGAAGGAGTTACAGCAGACACTGAGAGAGTGAGCCTAGCCTGAGGTAGTGCAACATGAGTCCAGCCTAGATCAGGTACACATGTGGTGGTGCATCTGAGCAATCTTTATTGTACTGGTGTGGTGGCTGCCCCGCAGAGCGGAGCCCCATGTATGATAATTGGTACGAGAGCGTGACAATCCAAGGAATGGAGGATCCGCGTGGTGCGGAGAGCCCAAAATGGCGACCAGAGGCTGATGGGGAAGGCACCCATGGCGTGCGCCCCACTGAAGAGCAAACTGTCGCTGAGCTGTCTCTAACTAATCTGCTCTGGAGTGGAGCGAAGGCTGTGGCTGCCCCGTTTTTGTCCTGTCTGGGACACCGAGGGGCCACCCTTGAAGAGTGTGAGGACATTGTGATAACTGGGGGGGAACCCAGCGAGAAGAGCAAACAAACTGACATTTCGGGCTTAAAAGCCACCCAAAATGGCGGTTCCCGCTTGCTAGGGAGACCGCATGGGCCAGTCGCAGAGAAAATGGCTGATACAGAACTTGCAAAAAGCTGGCCGGGAATGGCGCGAACAGCAGAGCCCCGCCCTGATGGGGGGTATGGCGCGAAAGCTACGACTGCGCCTTCATGGACAGTGACTCACTCGGCCCCTGTGCTGAGTCAACCGCTTAGTCTATGGGACCCTCCCCTGATTTCCACCAGGGGGAGTGACTTTCAATTATGGCCTGTGGGAATGCACCCACTGGGCCCAGGGACTGATATCCAGACGGCGCCACTACAAGAAGTAGTTCCGGCCGCGGAGGTAACGTGCAAAAAGGAGGGATATTTTGCACGAAAAGCAGCTGCCAGGAGAAGGCGGGAACTAGCCGCGGCCCAAGAATCCCACTCTGATGAGGAAATTGGCGCGAAAACGCAGACTGCGCCCACCAGGACTGAGAAAGGCGCGGCCTTAATTAAGGGGCATGCTATTCCCCTGTGGGATCCGCCCATAATTGCAACCCCTGGGGGCGGGTTCCAGCTATGCCAGCGGAAGGAGGAGCCGAAGCAGGAAGTGGCTGGCCCAGAAGCTTCTACCGGTCAGTTGCGAGGAACCACTGACCTGGAGAGACCCATACTGAAAGTGGTCCCTACCAAAAGAATGGCCTGCTCCTCCACTGTGGGAACTATGGTATCCACCCAGCCCTACTCGGTACCCGGCGGGGTACTGGTAGTCAGGGTGGCTAACACCGAGACGGTGGTCGGGCTCTGCCTACAATGCGGGCTGCCCGAAGGCATTGTTAACACGGCGGCACGCTGCCCACAATGCGGGACACTATACTTATGGCCAATGCCGACGTTCATTCCGATCCAATCTGCTGACCCCCCGGGGGATACGGCTAGGCGCTCCGCCGAGTCCCCTGGTGCACTGTGGATCAATCGTGCAAGTCCCGGAGAAAGGGGACTGGAGTCGATTAAATCGGCTGGGTCAGCAGCAACCGAGACGGTCAGGTCACTCCCCGACCGCACTGAGAAAAGACTATCGCCCCGATCGGTGACCCCTAAGTCGGGGAAGGCAGAATACTCGGATGAGGATCTCCGCGAGCTAGCGGAGGTGAAATCGAGGCCCAGGACAGAACCGGGGAGGACGACACCCCGTAGTGTGAGTAGCAGCCTGGAAAGCAGGGCGTCCCCCGCAGATCGGCGAGCCGAGAGACGAGTCCCTCCGCCTCAGGACATGGTGGCGACGGGCGAGAGACGCCTACACCCCTGCGGAATGGTAAGAGAAAGCCACTCACTTACCTTGCTCCGGTAGACGGTGTAGCGGAAACAAGGCCGTGCCAGGCCCAAGACGCACGTGCGGAGGAGATACCACTTCCGGTGGAGACGACGGCGGAGCTTCCGGATGTCGTCATCGAGGAAGAGATCCCGCATGGGGGTCCCACCCAAGATGGCGGCACTTCCGGTTTCGGTGAGGACATCATTTCCGGTGGCGACGGCGGAATAGACGGGAATGATGCAGCAACGCTTCGGCGATCGGGTGAATGTCCCCGATCACCTCAAGGGCCCAAGAGCTGGATGGGAGACCCGCAGACGGATGAGGGTGAGCTATCCTTCTTGGAGCAGTCCATGGACAGCCGGGAACGGGTCGTAGTCCCGTGGCGTATCCCATCTTGCCCCTACGCCCAACCCCACGCCCTAGGTAAAACCCCTGCCCCCATCACATGTTCCCCGGGGTCCCCGCCTAGTCTGGAACTTGTGGACATACCTTTGGGGGGGGAGGAGAGACGGACTGGTGAACGACAGCGCAGTTGCGCTACGGAGGGCATTTCTCGTGGAGGGGGAGAATTAGGCAAGGCCGCGGTAGGCCGGTGGTTGCCTCCTGTGACCAATAAAACAGAGGACAAGGCCCTGGGATCATCACGGTGGTCCGTACCACGGTCAGCACGGACATCGGGGGTATTCTCATGGGGGGATGCGGAAGAGAGTGACTCAGGGGATTCACATAGGTTCAAGGAACACCGTTGGTGGGCCCCCCTCTTTGAAGGTTATGCGGCCTGGATGGATCGTACGCGATTCCTTATTAGAAGGGAGGATGTAGTTGACTTTTGGTGGGCCAAGGGAGAATTCACCCCTGAACAGCGAGACAGAGAGCTGCAGGAACGGTGGTATAAGATTGAGCACAGGGAGATAGAGCCCATGGGTCCCGATACACTGTCAGACCCTGTGGATCCTGACGAACCCCTGTCATGGGTGCTACCTGGGAGGGCAGGTAGGGCTGACCTAATTAGGATCAGTAGAGCGGAACGGGCAATAATGGCTCGATACAAGTCTTCCCACGGGTTGGAGTACCCTTATGTCCCTGAACCCCTCATGGAGGAGATAGAAGAGAACAGGGAAAGGTGGCTTAGGGAAACCATCGAGATGTACCTAGTCAATAAGGGGAGTGACGTTACTGGAAGGAGGGCAGAGGACAGAATAGATCACCTGATGCGAGTGTGGAGTATAGGGAGGAATATACACAAACACAGGGTGACCTATAGGCCCGAGAGGGGACTGCCTAGGCACTATCATGTCACGGTCCTGGACATGGGTGGTAGAGAGGTTAAGAAACCTGACCCGAGCCACTATTATTAGGGGGTACTAAGGCATTTTGCGGGCTCGTGGCTGCTGGTCGGGGCGGGCTTGGCGAGATGTCACTGTGGTCATTTTTTTTTGTATAATGGACAATCTGTGAGGTTAACAATTATGTGTTATGTGTTACAGTGCTTCCTGGAAGAAGGCATTTAAATTTAGGTCCCAGCGAGGACGATGGGATTCACCAGGGGGAGAATGTAGCGGTCATTTAAAATGGCTACAGTCATCTCTCCTGCTGACAGTAAGGCCTGGTAAGTTGTGGGCATGCCAGCAGTAATTATGGAGGTTTGCCCTCACACCCTGGTGGGGTGCCCTGTGTATGGATGGGAGTGGTCACATGCTCTGATTCCATGGTTAGTGATGTCAGAGGTGTGTCAGCTTCCAGAGTGTACATAAGGCACAGCACTGTGTCTAATAGTTAGTTCTATCTGAGTCCTGAGTTCTGTAGGAGTTCTGAATAGTCTGCGAGAGTTATGTTATAGTAGCTGAACAGGAAGACTGTGTCCAGGGACCTGGCACAGGGTAAAGACATCCCGGCTGGGATTGGGAATCCCTATTAAAGGAGAATTACACCTTTCAAAGGGAAGCACTGAGGGACAATGAGTGGCTAGAGAAACTACTGCGAGGGGCAGTTAGCCCACCTCAACCAATAAAGATGCTCTTAATCACAAACCCTCTCGTGTACATGTGTGGAGTGAATGTACAGAGAGGAGCACCACAGAGGAGTTCCTCGTCAGGACCAACCTCAAGTGACCGAAGGGACCCTGATGAGGTGGAGGCGCTGCACTGGAACTAGGTAGGACTCCGCACACTACCTCAGCTGCCTGTCTGGACGGGTCCTCCCCACACACCATCATGCGGGAGACTCAGGAGTCCTGTTGCCAACAGGTGCACCACCAGACACTATCACACTGTAATGGGGACCGGTTAGACCACAGGGGCCAATGTGAGATTGGGTGAGTCAGGCCGGGCCAGAAATACCGTTACATGTGCTTTTACTATAAATGTCTATTCAGCCAGCTCAGGCATCCATATAGGTGCCGGGAAGTCTGCATAGACATCGGAGAGGAGAAGGGATGTTGAGAGGTGTCGGGGTGTGAAGTGGCCAGGGCAGGGCTTAGTACTGGGTCCGGAGAACAGAGACCCCCTGCGGGGAGGACACTCTGATCTGCCAGACTCAGTGGAGTCTGCCCAGTAGGTGACAATGGGTTGACTAGGGGAAGCAGCAAAATGTCGGCGCGTTTTCCCATTGGTCAATCCGTATGTCCCGCCCACGGGTCATCCCAAGCCGGCTTAGCCCGTCCCCTCCTCTGGCGTCAGTCAAAGGACGAGCCCCTATTCTTATCGGTTGGCGGCAGGGTTTCCCATGCTCCAATTGGTCGCTCCTTCCTCCATGCTGAACATAGAACAGTGGAGGGTATGTAAGGAGAAAACCCCAGTCAGAGAACCAGACGATCTAGTGACTTGTGTCGATGAAGCTAGGGCGGACTTTTCAAAGTTGCTGTCACGAATACCAGAGCAACCGGCTTCGTTTTGAAGCTAGGGAAAGTCTGCCCTGCAGAGACTAAGTCAGACGTGAAGTTCAAGTTCTCATTTGGAACGTAGCGGTCGCGGCTAGGAACTGAAGCCAAAAAGAGGACCAGAAAGCCCGGGTGTATATCCCGGTCAGGTTAAGCGTACCGAAGCATTCGCCCTGCACCTAGTAGAGCCTAGATTTCACCCCCAGCAAGTGTGCTTTTAGCTGTATTTTGTGTATTCATTGTGTTGTACGCGGGTTTACCCGAATAAACTGCATTTTGTTCTTACCACCTTGTTTGCCTAGCGAATGATCCCGGTAAAAATAAGTGTAAAATCTCCTGGTCTCCCGTGAGAGACATTAGGGAAGGCCTAGTGATGTCACGGCCACGCCTCCCCGTCACGAGCGATCTAAAGTCCACAGATCGCTCAGGCGACAGGCGCGCACAACGCCATGTGCTCTGTCGCACACGCACTATATCACACAGCAGAAGCCAATGCCAATTATCGACTATGGGACATACTGTAGTATATGGCACAGCACCCCAAACCCACCTTAGCAACCTTGATACCCTCTACAATTCAATATGTCGCTTTGTCCTCCAATGCAACGACAACACACATCACTGCGAAATGCTCAAAGAACTAGATTGGTCATCACTAGAGTCTAGGCGCAAAGTTCATCTTTCCTGTCTTGCCTTCAAATACTTTCTCGGCAAGCTACCCACCTATCTGAACAAGCTCCTCACCCCTACCACGTGTAGCACTTATCATCTGAGATCAGACTCCAACAGACTGCTCATGGTCCTAAGGTTCAACAAAGTATCCGTCCGTTCCTCCTCATAGGCCTTCATTAATACCACCGGCGGCGTGACACGCGCGCTACCTCAATGCGATGCGCTGCCCGAAACTTGCACTGCAGGCAGGAGGCATCGGGAGGCGAGGCCATGATGTCACGTGAGTGGTTCACTCTCATTGGCTGAACCGCTCACATGACGCTGCCATCGCTTCAGAAAATAAAATTCTTGGATCTGTTCGAAAATTTGCGCACTTGGCCGCCTCGTTGGTCACCCATTCTTAGTGTGCGCTCATAGGAAAACTTTTATTTGTTTTGGTGGCGCACAACGTTCTGCGCTCCGCCGCTTCGGGTATAATCACGGCCTTACCATGCACCCCAAAACTGGAACAACCTACCAGAGACTCTTGCAGATGCTACCAGTCTAAGTGCTTTCAAAACTAAAGCTGTCTCACATTTTAATCTGGTCTGTAACGGTTACATGCGCCTATAATATATATTATCTCTAACTGTGCATGCAATGTCTTGTATATAATGTATACCCTGTTCACTTAATGTAACTATGGATTTGTAACCATGTATCTGTCATCATAACTCGGTGCCCAGGACATACATTGAGAGTTACCTCTCATTTTCAAGTATTGCTTCCTTCCTGGTAAAACATTTTATAAATAAATAAAATATCCGAGGCCTGAGGAGCGAACACATGATTAGGAAATGCAGGAGGGGGGGCGCAGGACCCTCCAGGACTGAATGGGTGAAAATCCCTCAGCTGCCCCAGGGACATCAACTTTAGGATTTCCTGTACAAGTGTACAAGCATACCCCGGTTTAAGGACACTCACTTTAAGTACACTCGCGAGTAAGGACATATCACCCAATAGGCAAACGGCAGCTCGCGCATGCGCCTGTCAGCACGTCCTGAACAGCAATACCGGCTCCCTACCTGTACCAAAGCTGTGCGCAAGCGGGGAGACTATAGAGACTGTTACACATGTGTTATTTACATCAGTTATGCGCGTATATGAGGATTGCAGTACAGTACATGCATCGATAAGTGGGGAAAAGGGAGTGCTTCACTTTAAGTACATTTTCACTTTACATACATGCTCCGGTCCCATTGTGTACGTGAATGCGGGGTATGCCTGTACCACCTGATAAGATTACACAAATAATGAATAATGCAATAAATTGCACCCATTTAAGAAATATAGCGCTGTGCCATTTGTTTAAATAGAGCTGCGTTAACGTTCTGCCACCGTTAACCTGCGTTAATAGATGCGACCAAATCTGTACATCATTTTCTTTTACACTACATTAAGGTGAGACTATAATTACACGTTTATAATGTGAGGTCTATGAGCTGAAAGCGCAGCTTAGTGCAGGGGTGAGCAAACTTTTTATGCCGAGCCCCCCTTTTCATCCATAAAATTTCTCGGGCCCCCCCTGCCTGACGTAATCAAAATCACATGAAAAAAAAAAAAAACCTTTATTAAACGGTATACAATATAAATCCAAATATGTCTATAAATACTAACATATTTCAACAGCTCGCGCTTGCAAAATTAGGCTGCGTCCACGCTGCCGCTGAGAGCGGTGACATCACCAACTCTCCAAGCATGAGCGCAGGGTGTCCTGCATCATTTTGCAAGCGTGGATCGGGGCTATTTGTGTGTGTTTGTGTGTGTGTGTGTGTGTGTGTCTGTGTGTGGCTGTATGTGTGTGTGTGTGTGTGTGGCTGTGTGTGTGTGTGTGGCTGTGTGTGTGCATTGACTTCTGCTGAGCGCACTTCAAAGTCAATTTTGTTTGTCTCCCCAAGCGCCGAGCTTGGGAGAGCGTACGTGCACAAAGGCAATACTTTTGGGGGGCATTCATCCACCTCTTTGCTACCTCCCTTCCCTATCCCCCCTTTTGTTTCTACCTTCCCCTCCCTGCTCTTTGGCTTGCTATCCCCATTGTCATCCACACTCCTACCTACATTATTATTATTTATTATTTTTCCGTTTTCAATGTTTTCACTTTTTTTTTATTATTTCTGTACATTCATAGTGTGATTGATACAGTGGCAGCCGACCCTTTCCCTCGCAGAGGATCGCAGCGAAGCAGGTTGCCAGCGGAGGAGAGCAGGAACACAGCGCTATTGCAGGGCAGACACCGGGAGGGGCGTTTGACTTCACCGTGCTCGGGCGTGCTCCTCCCCGTACCCCCGAAGCCCCTGCGCGTGTGCGCACACACCATCACGAGGCCGCCACCTGCACTATCTTGTTCAGCCACCCGCACACATCTTCGGCTGCCCGCCCGTGCACATCTTATTGGCCGCCCATCGCGTACAGCTTTTTCGTCCTCCCGCGCAAAGCGTCTGCCGGCCCGCGCACCCAGATTTCGCCGCACGTCGCCTGCGCCCCCCTAAATCTTGCGCCTTATTGCCCCCCACCAGTTTGCGCACCACTGCAATACAACACACACTCTCTCTCTCAATCAATCACCACATACACACACACAATCCCCCCCCCCACACACACACACACACACACACACTCCCCCCCACACACACACACACACACAATCCCCACACACAATCCCCACACACACACACACACACACTCAATCCCCCCACACACACACAATCCCCCCACACACAAACACACCCCCCCCACACACACAAACACACTCAATCCCCCCCCATACACAATCCCCCCCGCACACACTCAATCCCCCCCACACACACACACTCAATCCCCCCCACACAAACATACACTCAATCCCCCCCCATACACACAATCTCTCAATTCCCCCCCCCACACACACACTCAATCCCCCCACGCACACACTCAATCCCCCCCACACACATACACACTCAATCCCCCCCCCACACACACACTCAATCCCCGCCCCCACACTCAATCCCCCCCCACACACTCAATCCCCCCCACACACACTCAACCCCCCCACACACACACACACTCAATCCCCCCCCCCACACACACACACTCAATCCCCCCACACACACACACACACTCAATCCCCCCACACACACACAATCCCCCCCCACACACACTCAACCCACCCCCCACACACACACTCAACCCCCCCCCCCACACACACACTCAACCCCCCCCCCCACACACACACTCAACCCCCCCCCACACACACACTCAACCCCCCCCCACACACACACTCAATCCCCCCCACACACACTCAATCCCCCACACACACACACACAATCCCCCCCCACACACACACAAAATCCCCCCCACACACTCAATCTCCCCCCCCAACACACACAATCCCCCCCACACACAAACACACACCCCCCCACACACAAACACACACCCCCCCACACACAAACACACTCAATTCCCCCCCCCCACACACACACTCAACCCCCCCCACACACACACACTCAACCCCCCCCCACACACACACTCAACCCCCCCCCCACACACACACTCAACCCCCCCCCCCACACACATACTCAACCCCCCCCACACACACTCAATCCCCCACACACACACACACAATCCCCCCCCCACACACACACAAAATCCCCCCCACACACTCAATCTCCCCCCCCAACACACACAATCCCCCCCACACACAAACACACACCCCCCCACACACAAACACACTCAATCCCCCCCCCACACACACTCACTCAATCCCCCCCCCCATACCTTGTGACCTTGAGCAAGTCACGTTATCTCCCTGTGCCGCAGGCACCAAATAATAGATGTATGTGTAGGGATGTGGTAGGAGCCTCATATGTGTGTTCAGTTGGTGTTTTGACTGTTCAGGAGAGTCATGTGGAGGTTCTGCGCTGATGCAATAGCTGTGAGTCTGTGCAGCTCAAGGCAGAGAAGCTCCGCTGAGGAACTACAACTCCCATGAGCTCCTGGGCAGTCACCTGACTTGAGGAGCCAATCGGAAGGCTAGAATTACGGGAGGAGGAAAGGGAAGCGTGGGGGAGAGGCCACGCTAGTCAGAGGGGATCTGGAAGGTAAAGGAGGAGGGTGTATGCGTGCAGGGGGTCCGTGACCCGCCTGCATAGGCTAGCTTTACCCCGCAGGCCCTTAGGAGAAACCCCTGAGTCACAGTAGGCTGCTGTGCTGCAGGGACGGCCATAGTGCTAGCGATCAGTCACCTTACTGTGTACACAGTTAGGGACAAGCGTGCGGAGCAGGTTTGCTGGTGAGCTGCTTGGGACCAGACAGCTGCACTGCGGACATCCCAGACAAGCAAGGATTCGGCTGATCCTTTTCCAAGTATTACCGGTCACCGCCGTGACCGGAAGCTAGTAGATACGTCAAGTGCACCAACACCGGTCAACAGGCGCTGATCCCGCCTTAGGCATAACTATAGGGAGACACTAGCGAGTACACACCGCTATCGTACTATTACACGGACACGGTGTGTGGGGCACGCGGTGACGGGATAGAGACACTCATAAGAGCGTGGCTGAGCCACTATTGTACAGGACAATATTCCCTAGGGGTGTGGCCGAGCCACTGATGTTAGAAGGACATTATCCGTTAGCGGTGTTAGGGTATGATAGAGTATAAGTATAGTGTTATAAGATAAGTGTATGCATATTGGGTTATTGCCACGGTTCATATAGAGTATAAGTTTATTATTGCACATAGTAAAGTTGGTTGCACGCATTGTATCGGTGTGTTTCTTGCCCAGGGGAATCTTACATGACGGTGATCCTGGGTAAGTGGAGGCGCTGCGCTAATAAGTGTTACCCCAGGCTCCCAGCTAGCGGAGGCTCAGATCTCCTGGAGCCGCAGGTGCGCGCAGTTACCCGAAGTCGCTTAGAGTGTCAGAAAAAGGGCTACAAATGTCTTTTTTTATATAGCGCCATTAAATGTACATAGCGCTTCACAGCAGTAATACATGTGACAATCATATAAATTACAAATAACAGGTCATGGGAATAAGTGCTTCAGACATAGATTGTAAGCTCTATGGGGTAGCGGCTCGCGCCTGCAAACATTCTATGTACAGCACTGCATACACTGGCGGTGGAAACATTACTACTGTTTTATATCAGACCTGACTGCTGATATAAACAGGACTTTAAAATCAGTTGCGATTCATAGAAAACCAGTGTGATCTGCCTGGCTTCTATCTAGGTGACGCTAGAGGGTGAGAGGGTGAGAGGCTGGTGTTGCTGTTTAGGGGGCGGGAGAAGAAATCATGGCGCCCTCCTCCCGTGTGAGAGAGGACAGTGATAGCCACGCGCGGACCCCCCGGTTACCTGGCTGCAGGCAGGGCTTGCGGACCCCCCGGTTACCTGGCTGCAGGCAGGGCTTGCGGACCCCCCGGTTACCTGGCTGCTGGCAGGGCTTGCGGACCCCCCTGGTTACCTGGCTGCAGGCAGGGCTTGCGGACCCCCCAAATACGTGGCTGAAGGCAGGGCTTGCGGACCCCCGGTTACCTGGCTGCAGGCAGGGCTTGCGGACCCCCCCAAATACGTGGCTGCAGGCAGGGCTTGCGGACCCCCCCGGTTACCTGGCTGCAGGCAGGGCTTGCGGACCCCCCAAATACGTGGCTGAAGGCAGGGCTTGCGGACCCCCCCGGTTACCTGGCTGCAGGCAGGGGCTTGCGGACCCCCCGGTTTACCTGGCTGCTGGCAGGGCTTGCGGACCCCCCCCGGTTACCTGGCTGCAGGCAGGGCTTGCGGACCCCCCCAAATACGTGGCTGCAGGCAGGGCTTGCGGACCCCCCCCGGTTACCTGGCTGCAGGCAGGGCTTGCGGACCCCCCGGTTACCTGGCTGCAGGCAGGGCTTGCGGACCCCCCCCGGTTACCCTGGCTGCAGGCAGGGCTTGCGGACCCCCCAAATACGTGGCTGAAGGCAGGGCTTGCGGGACCCCCCGGTTACCTGGCTGCTGGCAGGGCTTGCGGACCCCCCGGTTACCTGGCTGCAGGCAGGTCTTGCGGACCCCCCGATTACGTGGGCTGCAGGCAGGGCTTGCTGACCCCCCCGGTTACCTGGCTGCAGGCAGGGCTTGCGGACCCCCCAGTTACGTGGCTGCAGGCAGGGCTTGCGGACCCCCCGGTTACTTGGCTGCAGGCAGGGCTTGCGGACCCCCCGGTTACCTGGCTGCAGGCAGGGCTTGCGGACCCCCGGTTACCTGGCTGCAGGCAGGGCTTGCGGACCCCCCCGGTTACCTGGCTGCAGGCAGGGCTTGCGGACCCCCCGGTTACCGGGCTGCAGGCAGGGCTTGCGGACCCCTCGGTTACCGGGCTGCAGGCAGGGCTTGCGGACCCCCCCCGGTTACCTGGCTGCAGGCAGGGCGTGCGGACCCCCCGGTTACCTGGCTGCAGGCAGGGCTTGCCCTTGGGCACCCGGTCAGCCCCGCACACGGTGAAGGTGTGAGTGTCGTCGCTCAGCCGCACGGTGACGCCGCGCTCGGGCCGTACGTGCAGCAACCCGGCCCTGCATCCACACCAGGCCCACCTCCAGCCCGGCGGCTCCTTTCTCCAGCCAGAAGGAACCGGGCCGCCGCCGCACGCATTCCCTCAGCCGCCCCGCTAACATCTTCACCGGCGGGGAGGTAACCTGGAAGCCGGGCCGCGCTGCAGGCCGATCTCCGGCGGCCGCCATGGTCGCCATGGAGACAGCAAAACTGGCGCGCCTTTTCTGACATTGACAGGGGACCAATCGCGGCTACTGTACGAGAGCAGCAACCAATCATAGGAGAGGGGGGCTGGGCTGGTGACCCTGCATTAACCCCTTCCAGGCTGTTAGTGTGACAACCCTCTATAAAGACGTGTCTCTGTGTAATAAACCAATGTCAGAACAATACATGGCGCGCCTGTGTTTGTGTTTATTAAGCAGCAGTGTCACATATTCCAACATCTTTTTATAAATGTCAGGGGTCAAGTCTGCACTATGTCTGACCCCCATACAGGGAAAGTGGTTCTTGGGTGAGCCATACTCAGCTAACAGTAAACAATAATAATAATGACAACAACAAATATAATAAAGTTAATCTTATACTATATTAGTGAAAGCACTGTATGTTTGCCTGCCTGGATGTCCGGTGTCCCTAGGGGAAATCTCATTGGTCCCTTGGGTCGCCCGCCCCCGCACACCTCTCATTGGCCTGAGGCGGAGTGACGGCCCACACACACACACACACACAACACAGCAGCTCTATCCACACACACACACACACACACACACACACACACACACACACCACACACACACACACACACACACACA
>NW_027455610.1:212500-225000 GCF_040206685.1 Ascaphus truei
CACAGCAGCTCTATACACACACACACACACACACACAACACAGCAGCTCTATACACACACACACACACACACACAACACAGCAGCTCTATACACACACACACACACACACACACACACGACAACACAGCAGCTCTATACACACACACACACACACACACAACACAGCAGCTCTATACACACACACACACACACAACACAGCAGCTCTATACACACACACACACACACACACACACACACACACACACACACCAACACAGCAGCTCTATACACACACACACACACACACACAACACAGCAGCTCTATACACACACACACACACACACAACACCAGCAGCTCTATACACACACACACACACACACACACACACACACAACACAGCAGCTCTATACACACACACACACACACACACACAACACAGCAGCTCTATACACACACACACACACAACACAGCAGCTCTATACACACACACACACACACAACACAGCAGCTCTATACACACACACACACACACACAACACAGCAGCTCTATACACACACACACACACACACAACACAGCAGCTCTATACACACACACACCACACACACACACAACACAGCAGCTCTATACACACACACACACACACACAACACAGCAGCTCTATACACACACACACACACAACACAGCAGCTCTATACACACACACACACACAACACAGCAGCTCTATACACACACACACACACACACACACAACACAGCAGCTCTATACACACACACACACCACACACACACACACAACACAGCAGCTCTATACACACACACACACACACACAACACAGCAGCTCTATACACACACACACACACACAACACAGCAGCTCTATACACACACACACACACACACACACACACACAACACAGCAGCTCTATACACACACACACACACACACAACACAGCAGCTCTATACACACACACACACACACACACACCCACACACACAACACAGCAGCTCTATACACACACACACACACACACACAACACAGCAGCTCTATACACACACACACACACACACACACACACACACACACACACACACACACAACACAGCAGCTCTATACACACACACACACACACACAACACAGCAGCTCTATACACACACACACACACACACACACACAACACAGCAGCTCTATACACACACACACACACACACAACACAGCAGCTCTATACACACACACACACCCTCTGTCCGCCCCCCTCCCCCCCCCCCCCCCCCTCACGTGCGCCATCCTGCACTGGCTCCGGACGGGAAGCGCGGCCCTCCTACCCAGCCGCTCCCTTACCTCCCCCGGCGCTACCACCCCGCTCAGGTAAGTCACTGTGCGTCCCGCCTCAGGCCTCAGGCCCACTGCGCGTCCCGCCTCAGCCTCAGGCCCACTGCGCGTCCCGCCTCAGCCTCAGGCCCACTGCGCGTCCCGCCTCAGCCTCAGGCCACTGCGCGTCCCGCCTCAGCCTCAGGCCCACACAGGGCGCTTCCTACCGCCGCTCAGCCAGACGCCACATCGAGCGGGCGCCGGGGGGGGGGGGAGCGTGAGTCTTAGGCCCACACAGGGCGCTTCCTGCAGCCGCCTGCACGCCCTCACTCAGCAGGACGGCACATCGGGGGACCAAGCGGCCGCCCGGGGGGGGGGAGCGCGAGTCACAGGGAACGGGGGGGGGGAGTCACGGGGAACGGGGGGGGGGGGGAAATGCCCATACATAAGTTTATGACAATACATATGCCCACCGCTCTCCCACCCCCCCCCACTCCCCTTTTCCCCCCCCACTCCCCTTCCCCCCCCCCCCCCCGCTCCCCTTTCTCCCCCCGCTCCCCTTTCCTCCCCCCCCCGCTCCCCTTTCTCCCCCCCCCCCGCTCCCCTTTCTCCCCCCCGCTCCCCTTTCTCCCCCCCCGCTCCCCTTTCTCCCCCCCCCCGCTCCCCTTTCTCCCCCCCGCTCCCCTTTCTCCCCCCCCGCTCCCCTTTCTCCCCCCCCCCCTCTCCCCTTTCTCCCCCCCCCGCTCCCCTTTCTCCCCCCCCGCTCCCCTTTCTCCCCCCCGCTCCCATTTCTCCCCCCCCCGCTCCCCTTTCTCCCCCCCGCTCCCCTTTCTCCCCCCCCCCCGCTCCCCTTCTTCTCCCCCCCCGCTCCCCTTTCTCCCCCACCCCCCCCCCCGCTCCCCTTTCTCCCCCCCCGCTCCCCTTTCTCCCCCCCGCCTCCCCTTTCTCCCCCCCCCGCTCCCCTTTCTCCCCCCCCCCGCTCCCCTTTCTCCCCCCCCCGCTCCCCTTTCTCCCCCCCCCGCTCCCCTTTCTCCCCCCCCGCTCCCCTTTCTCCCCCCCCGCTCCCCTTTCTCCCCCCCCCGCTCCCCTTTCTCCCCCCCGCTCCCCTTTCTCCCCCCCCCGCTCCCCTTTCTCCCCCCCCGCTCCCCTTTCTCCCCCCCCCCGCTCCCCCTTTCTCCCCCCCCCCGCTCCCCTTTCTCCCCCCCCCCCGCTCCCCTTCTCCCCCCCCGCTCCCCTTTCTCCCCCCCCCGCTCCCTCTTCTCCCCCCCCCCGCTCCCCTTCTCCCCGCCCCCGCTCCCCTTTCTCCCCCCCCGCTCCCCTTTCTCCCCCCCCCGCTCCCCTTTCTCCCCCCCCCGCTCCCCTTTCTCCCCCCCCCCGCTCCCCTTTCTCCCCCCCCCCGAAACCTTTACAACAAATACTCACCTATTGTTCCACGAGTTATAAATAATACTACCTATTACGCATTTACATCCCGGGCAACGCGGGTCTCTCAGCTAGTAAATAATAATAATGAAAGATGAATAAATAATCCTAATGAAAAAGAAATAAGTAGCACCAAACATAATGACAATATTTGTTTGATGTTAACATTAATAATATGTAACGTATAAAGCACCAAACCCCTACTCTCTCCACCAGAAGTACAAGGCTAATTTCATTTAAAATAGATTTGAAGCAAAAGGTGACACTGTGCTCATTTGCATGTCATTTCCCAGAGTCCCTGGCTGCAGTGGAAGCTGTATGGGATAATGGTGAAAAGCAGGGTTGCAGACCTGTCTGAGACATGTGAATGTGCTCACAAGGGAGATTGTTATTTCTCTTTAGTTCATAGTCATTTTTAGAGCAAAGATCAGCAACATTTTGCCTAAGACGACATTGTTTAGGATATTTACTAAATTGTACTAGGCCAGCAAGGCACTTTACAATGCTGTACAGTAACTAAGGCCCGGGCCATAGAGGGGTGGGGAGAGCGGTTGCGCGCTAACGCTGAGGCTCGCCTGCTTAAGTCAGCCCGATTCCACGGAGCCAGCGTGCGCGAAGGGAGCCGGGGGGAGGTGGTTGGAGGCGGGGCAGTGACGTCGCTGGGCCAATCGCCCGCGATGCACTGACGTCAATGTCACGGCGCCGTGACGTTGACGCTGCTTAAGGCTGATTGGATGTTTTCAGCCGACAGCGTGCTGAAAAACAGCTTGGCGCTCGGCTGAAAACTCCAAAGCCTGAGCACGCCCGCGGACGCTCGCATGAGCCCCCTCTCAAGGCATCCTCATTGAGGATGCAGGGGCTCAGCGCGGAGCGTCCGCACGCCTCAGCGCTGCTTGTCCTTCTATGGACGCAGCCTTAGACTCCTTACAGACTATTCACTTGAGTGGACCATAAAGTGTCTTATAGAGGGAACTCTAAGGTGTCTTAAGATGCATTAAGATATATTATGTATGGAAATCTTTATTTATATAGCGCTTTATAAGAGAGGCAATACAGTACAGGGAATTATAGTACAATAAGTGCAACAAACAAAATCAGACAATAGGAAAGGAAATCCCTGGCCTGCAGAGCTTACAGTCTTAATGCTAGATCCATGGAACTCTGTTGTGTTTACGCTAATAACGGGACATTCCTGAAATTGGTACCTGACCCTGTGTGGAAGGCAGAGACACAGGGGCAGTGCCTGCCAATATCATAAAGAGCAGTGCACTTCCTATTTAGTAGAAGTGTGTGTCAGAGTTAAGAGTTCAGTCCAGAGTTAGAGTCTGCTGAGTCTGTCACCTGGCTGGCCCAGGGTGACAGAGAGAGCCTATATCAATTGGCCGTTGGAGAAGGGGAGCCATCAGCCTCTGAGTAGAGCTGATGCAACCTTACTTAGGGAGGTGGACCAATTCCTCTCACCCTGTTTAGGGGGCGAGGGAAGAGCTAGCCCCACCCTGGGTGCCCTTGACCTGGGGTGGTGGCAGGGACACAGAGACCATCCTGAGGGAGAGCAGTCCTGTGTGGAGGAAGACACCCTGTACCTGATTGACAGTCTTGTTGCTGCTATTCTGCTGCTGTGAATAAAGAGCTGCGGCTGCTTTTAAAGATATACAGTGTGAGACTGGAATCTCTCATCCCCGGGGGGGGGGGGACGACGACTCTCTGGAATGATTCCACCCGTATTCCTGGGGCTCAGAGATGGAGGTGCTGCACCATTAAATGAGACGAAGGCATTCACCCCAGAAACCTGATCCTATCATCCCCCATACCATCGCGGGAGACTCAGGCCCCCCTGTTGCCAGCAGGTATGCACCACACTCAGACACGTAGCCAGGCCCTAGTACAGAGGAGGGGGCCCGATCTGCGATTGGCCCAGGGAAGGGGGGCTACATTGGGAATGGCTGTTACTTTTCTTCATATTAATGGGTATCCTCAAAGCTAATGATATGCCAAAATGACGTCCATTAGCAAAACTACAATTGTTTCTTCACTTTTTCTGCTTGATGAATAGGGTGACCAGATTTCGAAAATGAAAAACCGGGACACCTTAAAAAATAATTTATTAAACAAATTACATCACGTGACACCTCCTGTTGCCATGACAATAAGACACTCTGATGCCCCTGCAGTGTTAGTGTGTATAGAGGTGGGGGCTTTGCTTGGGCCCTTCAACTCTTACAGCCAGGGCATTATTGGCCAGGAATGCCCAGTTCGGAGGGGATTACTACTTCAAAATGTATTTGATTCGTAACAACATCAAAAAACTGTAATACCAATAACTAACAACCACAGACAATGGTAATCTAAACCATCAAATAAAATGTCTACGGCCCTTGTTCAAGCATGTTTGCGGTACTTACCAGATAAATCAGTGCCTGCAATCCACGACTGTATCCGCCTCTCCGAGCGTCTGTAAGCAATCCAGCGTTCCTGGTGTGTGGCTGAAGAGGTGAGGGACTCCCTCCTCTCAAACGGAAAAGAAGAGCAAAAAATAGAGTTGGAACATACCTATCATACAGGGATGAGAGAGAGAGACAGAGAATGAGAGAGAGACAGAGAATGAGAGAGAGACAGAGAATGAGAGAGAGAGACAGAGAATGAGAGAGAGACAGAGAATGAGAGAGAGACAGAGAATGAGAGAGAGACAGAGAATGAGAGAGAGACAGAGAATGAGAGAGAGACAAAAGTAATGTACTGTATAACCATTAAACCGTACCCCCTAGTATTCGTGTAATCATTGTCCCACACCCCCTATTACTCACGCTTTGGCAATACTGAAATGTTCTTTTGTCATGCCAACAAAGCTGATTTTGATTTGAGAGACACAGAGAGACACAGAGAGAGACAGAGACACAGTGGCCTATTCAGTAAGCGTCGATAAGGCTGCGTCTATAGCAGGCCTGCACAACATAACGGCCGCGGGCCGCATGCGGCCCGCCCGGCCTCTGTGCGGCCCGCCCGGCCTCTCTGTGCGGCCCGCCCGGCCTCTCTGTGCGGCCCGCCCGGCCTCTCTGTGCGGCCCGCCCGGCCTCTCTGTGCGGCCCGCCCGGCCTCTCTGTGCGGCCCGCCCGGCCTCTCTGTGCGGCCCGCCCCGCCTCTCTGTGCGGCCCGCCCGGCCTCTCTGTGCGGCCCGCCCGGCCTCTCTGTGCGGCCCGCCCGGCCTCTCTGTGCGGCCCGCCCGGCCTCTCTGTGCGGCCCGCCCCGCCTCTCTGTGCGGCCCGCCCCGCCTCTCTGTGCGGCCCGCCCGGCCTCTCTGTGCGGCCCGCCCCGCCTCTCTGTGCGGCCCCCTCTGTACGGCCCGCCCGGCCTCTCTGTGCGGCCCGCCCGGCCTCTCTGTGCGGCCCGCCCCGCCTCTCTGTGCGGCCCGCCCGGCCTCTCTGTGCGGCCCGCCCCGCCTCTCTGTGCGGCCCGCCCCGCCTCTCTGTGCGGCCCGCCCCGCCTCTCTGTGCGGCCCGCCCCGCCTCTCTGTGCGGCCCCCTCTGTACGGCCCGCCCGGCCTCTCTGTGCGGCCCGCCCGGCCTCTCTGTGCGGCCCGCCCCGCCTCTCTGTGCGGCCCGCCCCGCCTCTCTGTGCGGCCCGCCCCGCCTCTCTGTGCGGCCCGCCCCGCCTCTCTGTGCGGCCCGCCCCGCCTCTCTGTGCGGCCCGCCCCGCCTCTCTGTGCGGCCCGCCCCGCCTCTCTGTGCGGCCCGCCCGGCCTCTCTGTGCGGCCCGCCCGGCCTCTCTGTGCGGCCCGCCCGGCCTCTCTGTGCGGCCCGCCCCGCCTCTCTGTGCGGCCCGCCCGGCCTCTCTGTGCGGCCCGCCCCGCCTCTCTGTGCGGCCCGCCCGGCCTCTCTGTGCGGCCCGCCCGGCCTCTCTGTGCGGCCCGCCCCGCCTCTCTGTGCGGCCCGCCCGGCCTCTCTGTGCGGCCCGCCCCGGCCTCTCTGTGCGGCCCGCCCGGCCTCTCTGTGCGGCCCGCCCCGCCTCTCTGTGCGGCCCGCCCGGCCTCTCTGTGCGGCCCGCCCCGCCTCTCTGTGCGGCCCGCCCCGCCTCTCTGTGCGGCCCGCCCCGCCTCTCTGTGCGGCCCCCCTCTGTACGGCCTGCCCGGCCTCTCTGTGCGGCCTGCCCGGCCTCTCTGTGCGGCCCGCCCGGCCTCTCTGTGCGGCCCGCCCGGCCTCTCTGTGCGGCCCGCCCCGCCTCTCTGTGCGGCCCGCCCGGCCTCTCTGTGCGGCCCGCCCCGCCTCTCTGTGCGGCCCGCCCCGCCTCTCTGTGCGGCCCCCTCTGTACGGCCTGCCCGGCCTCTCTGTGCGGCCTGCCCGGCCTCTCTGTGCGGCCTGCCCGGCCTCTCTGTGCGGCCCGCCCGGCCTCTCTGTGCGGCCCGCCCGGCCTCTCTGTGCGGCCCGCCCGGCCTTTCTGTGCGGCCCGCCCCGCCGCTCTGTGCGGCCCGCCCCGCCTCTCTGTGCGGCCCGCCCCGCCTCTCTGTGCGGCCCGCCCCGCCTCTCTGTGCGGCCCGCCCCGCCTCTCTGTGCGGCCCGCCCCGCCTCTCTGTGCGGCCCGCCCCGCCTCTCTGTGCGGCCCGCCCCGCCTCTCTGTGCGGCCCCCCTCTGTACGGCCCGCCCGGCCTCTCTGTGCGGCCTGCCCGGCCTCTCTGTGCGGCCCGCCCCGCCTCTCTGTGCGGCCCGCCCGGCCTCTCTGTGCGGCCCGCCCGGCCTCTCTGTGCGGCCCGCCCCGCCTCTCTGTGCGGCCCGCCCGGCCTCTCTGTGCGGCCCGCCCCGCCTCTCTGTGCGGCCCCCTCTGTACGGCCCGCCCGGCCTCTCTGTGCGGCCTGCCCGGCCTCTCTGTGCGGCCCGCCCCGCCTCTCTGTACGGCCCGACCGGCCTCTCTGTGCGGCCCGCCCCGCCTCTCTGTGCGGCCCGCCCCGCCTCTCTGTGCGGCCCGCCCCGCCTCTCTGTGCGGCCCCCTCTGTACGGCCCGCCCGGCCTCTCTGTGCGGCCTGCCCGGCCTCTCTGTGCGGCCCGCCCCGCCTCTCTGTGCGGCCCGCCCGGCCTCTCTGTGCGGCCCGCCCCGCCTCTCTGTGCGGCCCGCCCCGCCTCTCTGTGCGGCCCGCCCGGCCTCTCTGTGCGGCCCGCCCCGCCTCTCTGTGCGGCCCGCCCGGCCTCTCTGTGCGGCCCGCAATGAGATTTAAAAAAAAAAAAAACCTTCAAAAAAAAAAATGGCAGCGATTCCCCGCGGTCCCGGGGGTGATGTGAGGTGCATTGAGGTGAGGTGCAGGGGAGGTGAGGTGTAGGGGGTGAGGTGCAGGGGTGATTGGAGGTGCAGGGGGGGGTGATTGGAGGTGCAGGGGGGGTGATTGGAGGTGCAGGGGGGGTGATTGGAGGTGCAGAGGGGGGTGATTGGAGGTGCAGGGGGGGTGATTGGAGGTGCAGCGGGAGGGGGTGATTGGAGGTGCAGGGGGGGGGTGATTGGAGGTGCAGGGGGGATCATTGGAGGTGCAGGGGGGATCATTGGAGGTTCAGGGGGGGTGATTGGAGGTTCAGGGGGGGGTGGTTGGAGGTGCAGGGGGGGTGATTGGAGGTGTGGGGGTCATTGGAGGTGCGGGGGGTTATTGGAGGTGCAGGGGGGGTTATTGGAGGTGCAGGGGGGGTCATTGGAGGTGCAGGGGGGGTCATTGGAGGTGCAGGGGGGGGTCTTTGGAGGTGCAGGGGAGGGTTGTTGGATGTGCAGGGGGGGTTATTGGAGGTGCAGGGGAGGGTTGTTGGAGGTGTAGGGGGGTGATTGGAGGTGCAGGGGGGGTGATTGGAGGTACAGGGGGGAGAGTGATGTGAGTTGCAGGGGGGGAGAGTGATGTGAGTTGCAGGGGGGGAGAGATATGTGAGGTGCAGGGGGGGGAGAGTGGTGTGAGGTTCAGGGGGGGGAGTGATGTGAGGTTCAGGGGGGGGAGTGATGTGAGGTGCAGGGGGGAAGAGTGATGTGAGGTGCAGGGGGGAAGAGTGATGTGAGGTGCAGGGGGGAGAGATGGGAGGTGCAGGGGGGGAGAGTGGTGTGAGGTGCAGGGGGGGAGAGTGATGTGAGGTGCAGGGGGGGAGAGTGATGTGAGGTGCAGGGGGGTAGAAGGATGTGAGGTGCAGGGGGCGTGGGATGTGTGTGGTGTGGCAGTGGGGTATTGTGTGTTTGTGGAGAGGGAGTATTATGTGTGGGTGAGGGGGAGAGATGGGGGTATGAGAGATAGATGGGGAGTATCGCAAAGGTTGATAGTGAGGGGTTCTGGGGGAGATATGAGGATGATGATGAGAGGTGCTGGAGGAGAGATGATGATGATGATTTTACCCGTGCGGCCCAAATTTTTTTTCCTTGGAGCATTTTGGCCCTTCTCGCTTTACGAGTTGTGCAGGCCTGGTCTATAGTATTTCAGACGGAGGGAAGGCGCACACACGCTGCAATACACTTGCTGAAGCCTGAGCTTTTTAATGGCTTTGCAGGGTATGCAGCGGGCGCGATTTGGGGGCGTGGCAATGAATATTTGGAGGCGTGGCAATAACGTTCTGGCGCGGACGTCACTTCCCTACCTCACATCCCGATCCACCGGCATTTTTTCAGATGCAGAATCTGAAGCACTGTGCAGACAAGAAGAAAAACGCACACAATGCGCACCAGAGATTAAAATATAGTAAATTATTTATTAATAAAACAAGAAATAACCGAGGGGATCCAACCCCACCTCAGTACATATGCGTCACAGATCCGGGTTCGGTTACAATGAACACAAACCACATGAATAATCAAATATAACTAAATGAAACTAAATCTATAAACAACATGACAAACGGTATATAAAAATAATAAAAAGGAAGACAGTGTTCAATAAAACGGGATAAAGGAATCCTGATTGGCTAAAAATATAGCTAAACAGCTGCCTGAGGCTGACAGGGGAGACGGAGATTTACACTGAAGCCCAGAGCGGGTTCTGCGGTGAACGTATTGGGTTCCGGACCGCGCCACCGCAGAGATGTTACCACCGCCCGAGCTCCCTGCAAACGCCATCTCGGCCTGTCAGAATACGCGCAGAGTGACCTGTCGTGACACGTCGGTTTATGTGTCTTTTTCAGTACAAAAACTTGTGATCAAACTTACCAGAGTGCTGTCTCCTGATCTCGTGCTTCAAACGGAATCGTGTGGTTTATTATTGCTTTATGGGACAAGCACCCAATTTTTTCTACATGCAACTGGAGTGCCGGCTGCTTCTGTGGAATATATATATATAATTATATATATGCCAGGCCAGGACGCAAGATGCAAAACCTGCGCAATACTCTACACAGCGACACAATACAAATACCACACAGGAATCGGGAATACAAAATCAGAGGAAGGTTCACCTGTTCCTCCAGCAATGTCGTGTTCCTCATCATGTGCATGAAATGTCCAGGGGGCTGCTACTACATAGGTGAGACGGGGCAGGGGCTAAACAAGAGAATGAACCTGCATCGCACAGCATCACACGCGGAACAAGAGACAGTCCTGTCGGCGAACATTTCTCTGACTCTGTCCATAAGATGGACGATCTGGGGGTTGCCATACTCAAAGTTAATCTTAAAACACCGAAATAGAGATGGTTGCACGAATAGAAATATATGCAACTGTTCGGGACACTTAGCGGTGGCCTAAACAGAGATCGAAATTTTATGAGTCATTACTGACACAAGTGAACTCTCTTCCCATGAGCGCTAAAGGCCATGTCTGTACATACTGTGCTATATGTATGCACACACAGCTGTCTCTTACACATACAAATACTCCTTGTTTTTCCATCCCTATACACCAATAGGGACCACATAGTATCTACACACACTTTTAGTTTTGCTACAATCTCTCACATTTCCACACCTACCCACACAATTTATATTAACTCCCACTCCACACACACACCTTTTGTAAAGCACTGTATAAAACTGTGGGCTCTCCATTCATTTATATTCACACAGATACACACACACACACACACACACACACACACACACACACTCTTACATCACTAACTTTCAGGAACCATTTAACACCTCTAGCCATAAATCACATTCACACAAGGGGGGGGGGGGAGAAGGGACAAGCACAGATAACATTCCAAGAGACACTGTTTTTAAGTATACCCTTTGCTTGCTTCATTCATTGTAACACCGCCAAAAGAAGAGATCAGCGTATCTCGAAAGCTCGCACAAATAAAAGCATTTCGTTAGCCACAGAACGGTATAGTCTATTTATTTTTTTATTTTATATATATATATATATATATATATATAAATATATATATATATATATGTGACACAAAGTATACCGCATCAACACAGTGCGTCACTGTTGCCCAGAAACTGTCTTGATTTATAATATAATAACAATGGACAGTGGTGCTAAAGGATAATGGATATGTATTACAACGAAAAAAGCATCCTTATGAAGAAGCACACGGGCATGCCAAGAAAGTGATAACAATACAAATGTATTACTGTGGGTTAAAAACAAGGGAAGAAAAATTGATAAAAGAGGAGGGGGACTCACATCTACCAAACATGTATTCCGTGAGGCAAAGAACACCAAAAGTAATCACCAGCACAAGCAGCTCTGATCCAAGCATGCACATATACCTCTACACACAAGCAGCTCTGATCCACGCATGCACATATACCTCTCCACACAAGCAGCTCTGATCCAATCATGCACATATACCTCTACACACAAGCAGCTCTGATCCAAGCATGCACATATACCTCTCCACACAAGCAGCTCTGATCCAAGCATGCACATATACCTCTCCACACAAGCAGCTCTGATCCAAGCATGCACATATACCTCTACACACAAGCAGCTCTGATCCAAGCATGCACATATACCTCTACACACAAGCAGCTCTGATCCAAGCATGCACATATACCTCTACACACACTCCAGCTCTGATCCAAGCATGCACATATACCTCTCCACACAAGCAGCTCTGATCCAATCATGCACATATAACTCTACACACAAGCAGCTCTGATCCAAGCATGCGCATATACCTCTACACACAAGCAGCTCTGATCCAATCATGCACATATACCTCTCCACACAAGCAGCTCTGATCCAAGCATGCGCATATACCTCTACACACAAGCAGCTCTGATCCAAGCATGCACATATACCTCTACACACAAGCAGCTCTGATCCAAGCATGCACATATACCTCTACACACAAGCAGCTCTGATCCAAGCATGCACATATACCTCTACACACAAGCAGCTCTGATCCAAGCATACACATATACCTCTACACACAAGCAGCTCTGATCCAAGCATGCACATATACCTCTACACACAAGCAGCTCTGATCCAAGCATGCACATATACCTCTACACACACAAGCAGCTCTGATCCAAGCATGCACTTATACCTCTCCACACAAGCAGCTCTGATCCAAGCATGCACATATACCTCTACACACAAGCAGCTCTTATCCAATCATGCACATATACCTCTACACACAAGCAGCTCTGATCCAAGCATGCACATATACCTCTACACACAAGCAGCTCTGATCCAAGCATGCACATATACCTCTACACACAAGCAGCTCTGATCCAAGCATGCACATATACCTCTCCACACAAGCAGCTCTGATCCAAGCATGCACATATACCTCTACACACAAGCAGCTCTGATCCAAGCATGCACATATACCTCTACACACAAGCAGCTCTGATCCAAGCATGCTCATATACCTCTCCACACAAG
>NW_027455610.1:230000-267500 GCF_040206685.1 Ascaphus truei
ATTCTTCTCGTTGCTATTGCCACACTATCCGTCTTGACGCCGGAAGGGAAGTTGGTACGCGAACAAGGCGAGACACCGGAATTACAGAGTGGAATCACAACTGCATACTACAGATTGCCGGAGGACCACACAGCAAGGGGCGCAGCCTATCGAGTTTCCCGGTCATCGTCCAAAGTCTGGAGCTGCGGATTGACCACCGGATTGACCACCGGATTACCACGGAGCACGAGCCTGTCTCATACAACGCTTTTACCAAACGGATGTTTGTGAGTTTGTTATTTTTATCTTGTCCAGGAAATGAAATTGTTAAACCGAATTTACACATGGAGCGGGCGCTTTCTCTTCTTTTTTTTTGTTTAGGTATCTATCGAGGAGGTGGTTGTTTCCCCGAAGAGAGCTGCCAGGACTCCAGAGGATGCCCGAATTGGATCCTTTTATGATTGAGTTATAACATAGCTATTAGAGCTAAGTTTCTGGACTGTTATTGTGTTTAGGCATAGTGTTTATTATTATTTTATTACAGCTACTTTTTAGTTATTAATTCTGGCCACTAATTCTCACTGCCACTATAATCTTTCTCTAGCCACAACCAAATTGCTATATCAGCTATATTATTTATTGGTTATACCAGGGGAGCTCGCGCCCCCACCCCCTCCTTTACCTTGATGCGGCGTCACGTGACCGGCAGCGGCATTTGACGAGGGTGACGTCACATGACCCCGCGGCGTAATTTAACACCGCGTTGCCATGGACACGAGTGACGCCGGCAGAGTCAAGGTAAGTAATAGCATTGCAGAGGCCTCACGCGATCCCCCGGCATTTAATTTTAATGCCTCGAGGAAGTGCGCGGGGCCTCTGCAACCGCCCGTGCGCCTCCCCCCCCCCCCCCCCCCCGAAAAATCTCCCGCCCTCCACTTTGCGCACCTCTGGGTTATACCATATATATACACACGCACACACATATATACACACACACACATACATATACACACACGTGTATGTGTGTATAAAACAGACAATATATATACATATAGTATGATATATATATATAAACATACTATATGTGTATGTATGTATATGTGTATATATATATATATATTGCACGCGCACACACACATATAACGTTTTATCCAACTTTTTCATTTATCATTTGTAGAGAAAATGAACAATGTCGCCAAAAGCGCTATTTTTCAAAATGTAGCATCTCTACTAATTAGTGTAAAATGATACTTCATATAAAGCAGGTTATGGGACCCAGTATAAAATGACCTTCATGTCTCTTATCACATCCCAGTATATGGATATCTTCTATTATCACAAGCTGCTAACATGTGACAGGGCTCAGGGTCTGAGCCCAGAATGTGACATATTGAACATTCTCATTCTAAATTTCAAAAAATATTGTGTTGATTTCTGACCTGACTGCCGTGGTTACAGCTCAACCACTCTGTTCTACTGCATGTCACCACTTTCTGCCACAACCAGCTGACAGTGGATCTGCAAGGAGTTCAACGCTCATTGGCATCAAATCTGTGGCTTGGTTGACGTATCATTTCTCCAGCTTTTTATTGTATTGTTTTTAAATAGATTATATTTATTTAGTTGAATAGATTATATTTCTTAGTACAATAGATTCTATTTATTAGTTTAATAGATATTTATTTAGTTTGATAGATTATATTTCTTAGTTTAATAGATCATATTTGTTAGTTAAATAGATTATATTAACTAGTATTTAAGTCTCCCCCTCAGAGCCCCATTAGATAAATATTTTAGGACCCTTGTGCATATTTCACATCTTTTCGGAGTCGCTTATTTTTTAGACCCTCGGAGCCGAAACCTAAAGGGGTCAGCTAAGAAAGTTCGGATCAAGAGGAGCCACACAGCTTAAAGACAGAACATTTCCAAGGGAGATGGAGACAATTTGGGTAAGATCTGATTAAAGGACAACCTTTGGGGAAGGGAAGGGTGATGGGGGAGTGTAAGAGGGGGGTGAGAGAGCAAGGTGGTGTGTCAGATTGGGGCAGAGCAAGAGAACGCAAAAATGATGGGGATTTGCTGCATACCAAAAAAAACAATTAGTGATACTTTTACCAGTGCCCCTTAGTCTCAGGGAAGACCGGCATTTCGTCCAATGTATACAATAAGATTGATGGAAAAGGGCACACAGATTTGAATAAAAAAAGATAATTTATTGTGCCACAGACTACAATGTTTTGGCTGCTGGCCTTTCTTTGCTGGATTTAGTGGGTTTAGCCACTTTACCTGAAAAAGACCAGCAGGCCGAAATGTTGTAGTCTATGGCAGTGCAAGAGAAAACAGGTTGGGGGGGGGGGTGGGTTCTCGCAAGGTCGCCGACCCATGGGTGAGGGTCCCCGGTGGAAACTAGTCCTGGACCCCGGGAAAGCTGTCTGTGGCCCATACAAGCTGAGTAACATGTAGAAAGGACACATGTATGTTCAGAATGAGTTAGCATGGTATTTTGAGAGGCATCATAGCAGGTCAGTGCAAGTCAGGGCAGAGCACTGCAAGGTCAGTCAATATGAGTATGAGGAAGGGTCCGATGGAGGAGTTGGAGGGTCCCAGAATATCTCTTAAAGCAGGGGTGTGCAAATCGAGGGGCGCGACATTTTCTTGGGAGGAGGGGCTCGGCGCTTACAGTGGCCCCTCGCTCTTCCCCACAGCATTTAAATTAAATGCCGGAAATCGCGCGCAAGTCCTCTGTAAGTTCCCTTTCCTTGTCTCCGGCGGCTTCTGGCGACAGCAACGTGGCGTCACATGATGTGGCATTGCCATAGCAACGTGATATCACATGACGTCGTTACATCAGAACGTCGGAGACAAGGTGGGGAGGGGGGAGGGGGGAGCAGGGAAAAAGGTTGCGCAACCCTGTCTTAAAGCATTGTCTTGCATACAGATCAGAGGCCAAGAATGGATATGGATATCCGATGTGAAGCCGGAAATAAGACAGAAAAGACCGTTTCGGGAGAAGAAGGTGAGTGATGAAATAGCCGTCACTGTGTAACTCTTCCAATTACCTGCAACTTCATGCAGAGAAATAGCAACGCTTGTTTTTAACGTGTTAAGCGCCTAATGGGGAATTCAACTGCTGAGAGGTTAAGGGAGTTACTCACCAAACTCAGCGACGTTTCTGTGTCTCTGTGATAACTCCCCTAGGACATGCCTGAAAACCAGAGGTTACTCAATGTATTTTTGATAAATAGAAATATGACCTTCTGGGGAGGGGTACATAATGGGTACTGGGCCTGGTGAGGTGGGTATAACGGGTACTGGGCCTGGTGAGGTGGGTATAACAGGTACTGGGCCTGGGGAGGGGTGTATAACAGGGTACTGGGCCTTGGGAGGGGTGTATAACAGGGTACTGGGCCTGGGGAGGGGTGTATAACAGGGTACTGGGCCTGGGGAGGGGCGTATAACAGGGTACTGGGCCTTGGGAGGGGTGTATAACAGGGTACTGGGCCTTGGGAGGGGTGTATAACAGGGTACTGGGCCTGGGGAGGGGTGTATAACAGGGTACTGGGCCTGGGGAGGGGTGTATAACAGGGTACTGGGCCTTGGGAGGGGTGTATAACAGGGTACTGGGCCTTGGGAGGGTTGTATAACTGGGTACTGGGCCTGGGGAGGTGGGTATAACGGGTATTTGCCCTGTGGAGGGCGGTATAACGTGGTATTGCGGAGGGGGTATAAGTGGCACAGGAGCTCTTGCGATACAGAGTATCACTGTCCCTGGTTACAAACACTTCATGTCTCCTGCAGGTCAGGACACGCACGAAGGTGGTGCCCTTTGTGCCACCAGACGACGAGGCGGGCTACGAGGCGGACGACGAGGCATACGAAAAAGCGGGCGTCAAGTGGAACAATGAGGTGGGCTACAAGGCGGCCGAGGAGGCAGACGTGGTGTACGATGACCAAGGAGCATACGACAGGTGTGGCCGGATCTGCTGCTTCACCTTTTTTAGGCGGAGGAGAAGACCCCAGGAGCAGGTAGGAGAATACGAGAGGTGCGGACAGATCTGCTGCTTCACCTTTTTTAGGCAGAGAAGAAGCCGGGAGCAGGTAGCAGAGGAGCCAGGGCGTAGATACAGGGGTATTCTAGGGGCCCTGAGAAGTTGGTTTGACCGCAGGAGAGGCAGATAAGATCAGGAAGGCTGCGGGAGGGGCAGGTACTAGAGGGAGATAGGGATATTGGGCGTGAGAGGGTGAGAGAGAACAAGGAGCAGGGCCGGAGCACGGGTTTCATGCGCCCGAGGCGAAACTTAAAATTTGTGCCCCAGTTGTATAAAAAATAACAAGATAAATAAAATAATAAAATAAACAGTGGCGTAGCTATCGGGACTGCAGGGGGTGCGACCGCACCCCAGCGCGACGCAAAATAAAAACAAAAGGGCGCCAAAATACTGGATAAAAAAAAAGAATAATAATTTTAAAAAAAAGATAAATAAATTAGAAATAATAAGAAAAAAAATAATAATGATTATTAATGCGCCCCTAGGACCTTTGCGCGCTAGGCGACCGCCTAATGGCCGGCCGGCCCTGCGAGGTATGCGGGAGGAAAAGGGGTGAATGGGATAGATATGCAGGGGGATGGGGGAGCAGGTGAGTTATACACAGGGGCACAAGGGCCCCATCACCCACATCTCTATATACTGAGTGTGCCCCTGTGTATAACAACGCTGATCTGTGCTGCTCCATCTGATCTCACTGCGCAGTGATCCAGGGACCCTCCGATCGCCATTTAATGGGGTCAGGAAGGAATTTTTTTCCCCCATTGCACAGCAGGGGTTATGTTTCGCCTTCCTCTGGATCACAGCAACAAATTGCCCTTTGTGCATGAATTATCAGTGAGATCTTTATACACCCTGCATTGGTCTTCACTCCTTTGCTGCCGGAGGGGCGTGCAGTGCATTGCTCTGCGTGTTACTATATTGCTCTGCAATGTGCTGCAGGCCCCTACCAGCAAAGAGATTCATTATTTCAATAAAATACTCTCTTTAATCCAACCTATGTGTAGTGTCTTTTCTATCCGTTGTATCTATTGCTAACAGCTCAGTGATTCTTCCCCAGGTCATTGCACTAGTGTCACGCTGCCAAGCCGGGTGTGAGGGAGATTTATAGGGTCACATATACACTTCTGCCAAAACACGAGTGCAAACAGGAAGCCCCTCTGATCTCATATCTTTTATTACACAAAACGGTATCTAAAAAGGTAAAAAGAACATACATGGGATTCTGCTACAAATATCTCTCTAATTACAAACCAATTAGCAAATCATTCAGATTAGAGTCGAGCGAAAAGAAAGGGTTAAGTATCTCATGTACAGTATATGCAGTGCAGGCTGTTCTGCGCATTACATGCAGGGGACAACGTTTAGGGGATATAAGTAATGCTGATCTCAGAGCTGACCGGCTGACCTGCTCTTCTGGCTGACCGGAGGACCTGCTCTTCTGGCTGACCGGCTTCCCTTCTTCCAGCTAACTGACCTGAATTGTGGCCCCTGTATCTCCCAATTAAACGTTTTATTGGCATATTCTTGTTTGACTCGTTCTATACAGACATTTTCTATATATTCATTGTGGGATTTGATAACATCTGTAAGATCTCTCAGAATATCACATTCTGTACGTTTGTGCTGAATATTTTTCCATTCTCAATTTACTTAATATTAATTTTTGGCTTCAATTATTTATATCGAGCCCAAAATACCTTTATACAGGATGCTGTTCCCTTTATCCCACAAATGCTGCTTCATTAAAGCCCGTGGGTGGCACTTAATGCATTCTCAGACTTTTAGGCAACATCCCTAATTTCCAAACGTGGGATAAAATCTGTGCATATTTAAATGGTTAATTTTTCCATTTTTCCATTGTGACAAAATATCAATTTTCTCACTCAGACTACTAAATCCCTCCCCAAAAATATCTGTTTCACATAAAAGTGTGTGCGCGTCTCCTTCCGCCTAACTGGCACGTCGTCCTTACGGGCGCCACTCCTTGCAACTCCACGCTGCCCTCCAGTGGTAAAAGAAATAAGATACATTTACTGTACTCGTCTGGCAGCTGCTCCCGTATAAGGTGGGTAACTCTGTATTAGGGGTCTTGGTAGAGTATATTTTATACTTATGTCGGATAGATGAGAAAATAATATTCCTAACAGGTTATTGTGAGAGGCCTTGGATCTGATCCTATATGCACGCAGCCCTCGCCTCTCTGACCTTGAACACATACTTCAATCTGATTTTTTGAGACTAGAAACTGGATTTCCCAAAACAAACTGATTTTAAACACTGACAAGACTGTAACAATGGTATTTGGGACCAGAGCTAAATTGCTAAAGCTGCCAATGACAGAGCTTCAGATAAAAACCAGCTCTAATACCATCCTAGCCCCTGTTACTTGTTTGAAATATCTGGGCATATAGTTCAACTCCCATTTAACATTTGGGATGCACATTGATACCCTGACATCCAAATCCTATGCCAAACTAGGTGTACTTTACAGGAACAAATCCTACCTAAGGCCCTCATGCAGTAAGCAGCGATAAGCCACTTATCACCAGTTTATAGCCAAAAAAGCCTACAGCGATTCAGAAAGCCCAGAGAAGCTGGCGATTAGAGCAAAAATAACCGGGGTTTTTTTGCCGGAAAATAAATAAATAAATAAAATCGGCAGACGCGCGGTGATAAGCCACTTTTCAGCACTGATCGCCAGTTTTTCAAACACGCTCAATTCTATAAGCCCTGATCAGCTTATTGCGGCTGATCGCCACTTTAAAATTGCTGTTTCTTCTCCAAATTGTCCCGCCACAAAAGTTGGCAAGAAGGTGGGGTGAAGCTGCGATGAAAATAACATGCATGTGTCCCAGAGCTGATATCCATTAATATCAGCACCAGAGACCCCCGGCATGAATCCGATGCATAAAAAATGCATTTACAGCAACTTCATTACCGCCAAGGCAATGAAGGGGTTATACACCCGTGCCAGGCTTATTGTGGGTAGCGGGGGTGGGTGAAGGTGGTATTTGGCCCTGGGTGGGTGTTTAGGCCTTGCCAGGGGGTTGCAGGATGACTTAACCTCTTCTTTAACTTCGTGGTTAATACCGCTAAGGTAATGAAGGGGTTAACCCCTCCCGCTACCCCCCCCCCCCCACCCGGTAGACCTAAACACCCATCCTTGGGGCCAATACCCCGTTCATCCACCCCCACTACCCACAATTAACAAAAATACACATAACAGCCCCACTAGCCACCTCCTAGGTCCCTAATAAACCATTACAATATTCATAAAACCATTATTTTGTTTACACCCAGGATTATTACATGGGATTAGGGCTATGTTATTCAGTGAGGGGTTGTGTGTTTGTATTCGTAGGGACAGGCAAGGCCGGAGTCAGATGGGTTTCTCCTGCCTCTGTCCTCCCTGTCTCCTGACCCTTCCTGTAGCCGGACAAAGAAGAAGAAGCAGGCACACGGTCTTACTCAAAGGAGGTTTAATATGCCATAAAGTCCAACGTTTCGGCAGTCTAATACTGCCTTTCTCAAGGTGAAGGCTACCAAACACAAGAAAACAGTCACAATATATACCACCCCCCTGATACTCTCCCTGCTCTGCCACATAACCAGGATGTTGACGCCCCCTAGTGACGTCAGAGCTACCATATGGCGCCCCCTAGTGATGTCAGAGCTACCATATGGCGCCCCCTAGTGACGTCAGACGTCTAGGTCTAAATCCCTGGCAATACAGCATAGAGCTGTCTTGGAGGAATGCAGCCACAGCCACACCTCTCCCCAGACTGAACACTCCCCCATGATGACGTCAGCGTGACCCGCCCGTCGGGGGGAAGGGGGGGGTGTGCACCAATCAAGACTGTACTCACAGGGCTGGACAAAGATGTATCCGTCGCCATGGGATCAGTGTCAGAGCAGGGAGGAGTGACACACTCCTATAAATCACCCTGAAAGTGTAAATAAACCACACACCAAAATATTCATAAAGCATATGTGCACAAAACTAATACAGCAATATACTATTAAAAACATGTGACTGTATACTGCTGATGACATCAGTATAATCCTGCAAAGTTACCGTGAAATGCCACATAAGAATATGCAGTACATCAGTATTTAGAATATACTAGTGTGTATACCTAGTCAGAAATGGGTACACACAGCCAGGGGGGGGGGGGGGGGGAGAGAAGGGGGAGGGAGGGAAGGGAAAAAACCCACACAAAAAGGATAATTTTCCCAATAGGTAAGTGCAGAGTCCATGGATGGTGCAAGATCAAATATGCCTGTAGAAAGACAAAAAATTACCTTCTATTAAGGAAGCATTTTAAATTCTGTTGCTCATTAAGACCCATACCGTTGCTGGTATTTAAAGCATGTATCCAGAATGCTTCACGTCTCAATAAGAAAGTCTCCCTATCTGGAGTGAGAAAATGTGAAAAGATATAGTGCGCTACTACAATCAATAAAAGTGAGGTGATATAGTGATGTACAAAAAGAGGTGACCTTTAAACACGTAGAGTATATGGAACGTCTGCAGCTGTGGCACCAGGGATGGCTCAAATACCCCCTAATAGCAAACAGAAATACAAAAAAACACAGCGCACAACGCTCATAGTGCATTAAAAATTATATTAGTAACCACAAAATAAAGGTGAGTATTAAGCGTACATTTAGATAGAAAAAACAATCATTTCAGGGTTAATGTTACCCAAGCACCAACGGACGCCAATAGAGATGTCGTGGCTCTCTCCTTCTCAATCCCTCAGCCTCGGGGGTAGGGCCTGGGTGGTCTTCCAATCGGTTAGCTGTTAGTACAGCCCTCAGCCTCAAGGTAGTACTTAGGAGGTCTCCAGTTCAGCTGAACAGCAGTACAGCCAATTCGCCGTGCCAAGCAATAATGTCTTTCACTGTTCCAGTCTCTGTAGCAGCGGAGCACACGCTGTGGGGCGTCTATTTTTAATTTTTATGATTCTCCCGCTTTGGGGGGTGACTGAATTGACTACCGGTAGTCAGACTGTTACAGACCGAGCAGCTCATGCATCTAAAGTTACCCGGTCTGCCACCCTCCAGAAAATGAGGAGTTCTGTAGTTACCCTCATTATCTGCATGTATCAGGCTATCCGCCAGATTCCTCCCTCTTTTGAATGCCACCATTGGTGGTACACAGCAACTTTCAGATAATATATCATCATTTTGCAGAATATGCCAGTGTTTAAGACTGGTAGATTTAATAAAACCACCAGCTTGACTGTACGTAGTAAGCAGGAAGGAAAAGACTTGGATCACAACTATGAAAAAACGAGAACTGGAGGCTAATAGAAAAAATAACAAATTATTTATTGGGACATAACTAATTAAAAAGAGAAACCTCTCGCATGGTGCGCTTTATCAAAGAGTAGTTTCACTGGTCTTAATCAAACTCTTATATGGTTTACACCCTCAAAAGCACCGCCCACCTGTGTCCAGGTAAACACAAATCCCCAGGACACAAATTCCCTGTGAAATGAAACACAGGAAAGGGGCGTAATGCTCAGAGGGAAGAGATCCACATAGAGGGAATAAACAGGTAAAAAATTAATAAAAAATCACATACAAAAGAAATATCAATAACACATATATATCAACTGTGGAAACATAAACATACACATGTCCAAATCTATAGTGAATATTCAATGTATATTTAACCCATTGATTTGTTAATTTTAATATCATAAGATGGCATATGAATGGTATATCATCAAACTCCTAGACACAATAGATATGGTTTAAAGGACATATGTAAAACACAATATTATTCTAGAAAAAAGTAAATATATAGTTAGAAAAAGGAAAACAAATAATAAATAATAAAGAAGAATAGATGCCAAAAAAAAATGTAGGACAATTGAATTAATTAATAAATATATATCTTATTTGATCACTAGAAAGCAGAAAAAAATGACAATAATAAATAACTTAATAAACAGACAATCATTATTGTCATCGTGAGACGGAAGCATACTGTAGCAAGAATACTCATACAAAATGTTCATAAAAAATGTTTTAGATCCCATTCTGTATTAATTCCTGCAGGGGATAATGTATCCAAAGAATGGATCCAAAACATCTCCCGCTGGTTGAGGAGCTTTAATCTATCACCCCCTCTCATGGGCATGGGCACCAGTTCTACAGCAGAAAAATGAACATTTGATAGACCTCCTGAAGGACAGTCAGTAAAATGTTTTGAAACTGGTAACATGAAATCTTTTCTTTTAATGGAACGTATATGCTCCATGATTCTGTTTTTAACAGGGCGTATAGTGCAGCCCACGTACCCTTGGCCACAGCCACAGGTAAGAAAGTATATGACAAATTGTGAGTCACAATTAATAAAGGATGGGATCCTATAGTTCTTTTTATAATAAATAGTCTTAATAGACTTAATTGGTTTCGCATAGCAGCAAACGCAACATTTTCCACATTTAAAAAAACCTTTTATTTTAAACAGATTTGTTAGACTTCTTAGAGTCAAACAATCTTGGAGAAAGATAGTCAGATAAGGATTTGGATTTCCTAAAAGTAATGGCTGGACCCTGGTTAACTGAACTATGTAGGTCCTTATCAAGAGTGAGGGTCCCCCAATGTTTATAAATGATAGAACGAATCTGTTCAGCCTGGCGACTAAACTGGGTGACAAATAGAGCAGACGTCACTCGATCCAATTCATGTTTCTTCTTGAACTTCACAGACGAGTTCGATAACAAATCGATCCTGTTTGTAGATTTGACACACAGATATGCTGCTTCAATATCAGTGTGATTATATTTTCTTTGAGCAAATCGAGTTTTTAATTCCTCTGCTTGATGCTCAAATAAATCGTCATTTGAACAAAGCCGTCTTAGTCGAAGGAATTCAGCCTTGGGTATACTTCGAATGAATGATTTAGAATGACTGCTGTCTGCTTCCAATAAAGTATTACGTGAATGAGGCTTTCTAAAAATGTCCGTTTGAATAGTGCCTGTCGTGTCAATAAATAAAGTAATGTCTAAATAATTGATGTGATTCATGTGTTCTTCATAAGTAAATTTAAGATTTAAAGAATTAGTATTAAGTGTATGAATAAAGGCATGCAGTGATAATAAATCCCCATCCCAAATCATAATCAAATCGTCAATATACCGTTTATAGAAAATAATCTGATGACGAAAAGAATTATCAGCACCGAAAATGTGTGTGGATTCCCAAAGACCCACAAACAAATTAGCATAAGAGGGGGCAAATGACGTCCCCATAGCAGTACCCCGTGTCTGAAGATAAAATTGTCCAACTGCAATCCAGGGGGAGCATAAAGGGAAATAGAACAAAAAGAAAAAACAATCTAATTGCAGACAGTTTTTAAAAGGTGTATAAATTTGTGTTCTGTCTTGGCTCCTATGTGTTGCCTACTTACAAGATGTAAGTCAAAAACGAGCGGTTTTGACACACAATGGTCTCTGCTAGGAGGATTTCTTTAACCAGGTAGTGGGATCTCCAACTCTCAGCTCAGCAGCAGTGTATATGTAAAAGAAATGATACCATAGTGCAGACCAGTAACAATAAAAAACTCGACTTTATAGGGTAAAAATAAACACTTACAATAAAAACAAGTGGTTAAGGCATGTATCACATTGATAGTGATTGAGGAGAGAAAATGGTTAGCTCCAGGCTCACCCGCCTCCTCCGGTGTGACTGCGTGTGGACCACCGCTCTCTGTGACCTTTCACCTCCACTGGTGCTCGCTGTCTCGCCGGTCTAGTCCCCTCGTAGATCCCCTCTTGTGTGGGCTATTCGGCTCCCTTTGCTGGGTATATACAGGAGTATACAGGTGCTGCAGAGGACCTGGACTCCAGCTCTCTCACCGGTCAATGGTCCCGCCTTGCTTGCTCCAATGCGTCACTTCCGCTTAGTCCCGATGCGTCACTTCCGGTCGCGGCTGTGTGAGTGTCAGCTCCCAGATCTCTCCTCTCTCCTCTCAGGGCGGCTACCACTCTACGCGTTTCGCCAGGTGTGTGGCTTCCTCAGGAGTGTACCGCCCCCTCCTCTAAACTATCTCTATATACCTTCCATAATTGGTTTTTAATTAATTAATCAATAAAACACTTGTAAAATCAATTGGTCTGCACTATTTTTGTATCCATATATATAAGGGAGCTCGTTATTCAACAGGAGTGGAATCCTAAATATATGAGGTTTGGCATGGTTTAACCTGTCATTAACCACACCTTGTGGGGTAAAGGGAACTAATAATTTTCTATGTTTAGAGGGAATGGGTGGTCCAATTAGATAATTGGTGCTCGAATGATGTTTTATTTCTTTGCACTAAGAATTTAGGCTCATAGTAGTGTGGTTAGAATAGTTTCCAAGTGGGACAGGTTTAAGGCAGACTTAATTTCTGTAATGTGATCTATATTATATTATAGCCCACCAGGGATGAATTTAAAGGGCATGGGTATGTTTTTTAGGGAGAGAGAATTTTTCCCGTGACAGGACTATGGGGGCATTACAATCACAATTGATATATATATAAAAAAAAAAAAAAAAAAAAAAAAGTAATTCACAATTAATCTCATACCACAGGTTGTACAATGTGGTACTTCAAAATTATGTAAAAAGTGGGGGAGCTCCGTCATATATATATAAACTCTCTATAGTATGGGAATACATATTAATATTATAAGGGGTTCCATAATGTAAGATTGGCATAAATAATTGCAGGACATTTACTTATTATTATAGCGCCGATACTATGATGGAATATAAACAACATGTTCATATCACAGACCAACTTAAAAAATACATACACATATATATGAGGGTGTCTATAAATATAGATACTAGTTTATACAAATGGCATAAAATCCTAAACAATAAACCTAACCTAGGGATGACAGGTAGTGTGTTACATCTTAGTTCTTATGTGGTTTATAATAAAGGATAATGGATGGCAGTTGCACACTGTGAGAGAGAACAGCAGAAGGAGGAAAAGACAGAAGAACCGGTTAATTCAACACATCAGCAATTTTACATCTTATACAGGTTACAAGAAGGGTGCAATCTCGATTTCCATGTTGAGTCCCCTGGGTGAGAGTGTCCGCAACCTGTGAATCCAGAAGGTCTCCCTTCTCATGAGTTCCAGATTGCGGTCACCCCCCCGCCAGTGGCCCGAGACATATTCTATAGGTGTGTAAGTCAGACCTGTCGTGTCCCCCTGGTGCTTCTCCATGAAGTGTTTGGAGAGACTGTGAGTTAAAAGAGATCTCTTGATGCTACTCAAATGTTCGATAATCCTAGTTCTTATTGGTCTCTCAGTCTTCCCTACATATTGTAGTTTGCAAGGGCACTCCAGGAGGTACACAACATGGTCTGACCTACATGTTAGACTGGATTCTATATTGAATCTTTCCCCTGTGTTGTTAGATGTAAACTCCAATTTGTTGTTCGATTTAAATTGACACGCTCTACATGTCTTGCATCCATGAAAACCTTTATTGGATTGTAACCAGTTCTGGGGCTTGGCTTTCTGTTTAAGGACACTGGGAGCTAGTGTGTTTTTTAAATTTCGTGCTTTCCTGAAGATGATATTTGGATGATCAGGTAGTTCGCTTCCCAAAATTGGGTCATTCTTCAGTATTGGCCAGTGCTTATTTATGATTTTCCTAATTTCCTTGGCTTCCCCATTATAGTTAGTGAGGAATGCAAAGTCTGATTTGTTCTTTATCGTTTTATCCCTTAATTTAGGTTTTAGAAGATCTTCCCTCTCCAATTTATCTATCTTTAGTAGAGCCTCATCTATCTTTTCCTCCTTGTATTTTTTCTCTATGAATCTTTCCTTTAGTTCATTGGATTGTTGTAAGAAAGTTTCCCTCTCACTACAGTTCCTCTTAATTCGGGTGAACTGGCTTGATGGAACTCCGTCCATCCACCTCGGGAGATGGCAACTCGTCCGTAAGATGTAGTTATTTTTATCAGTTTTCTTAAAGAATGTTTTTGTTTTTATTTGATCGTTTTCTATATATATTTCTAGGTCTAAGAAATTCACTCGCCTGTCACTGTACTCGCTTGTAAATTTTAGATTGAGTTCTACATTGTCTATGCCTGTTAGAAAATCTTGTAACTTACTTTCTCCATTCCCCCAGATTAGGTACACGTCATCGATGAACCGACGCCAGAGGACCAGGCCCTCCCCAAGCTCTCCATTAGGCCAGATGTTATCTTCCTCCCATGATGCCATGAAGAGGTTGGCGTAGCTAGGGGCGAACCTGGTCCCCATCGCCGTTCCTCGTTTCTGCAAGTAATGACTTCCCTCGTACCAAAAAAAGTTATGCTGTAAAATGAATATGATTCCATCAATAATAAAGTCAGCTTGTATGTCTGTTAGGTCAGCATCTTTCAATAAAAATCTTTTTATGGCTCTACATCCTTTTGTGTGGTCTATTGATGTATATAGCGACACAACGTCGCATGTTGCCATTAAGAAATTCTTCTCCCACCTGACTTTGCTCAGTGTATTTAATAGATCTGTGGTATCCTTTAAGTATGCCTTTTGTTGAGTGACATATTTCTGGAGGAATATGTCTATGTACAGTGACAAGTTTGATGTTAGTGAGTCAATCCCCGAGACTATAGGTCTGCCTGGGGGATTGACTTCACTTTTGTGAATTTTTGGCAGTTGGTAAAATACCGGTACCTTTGACTTGTCACTGTATAGAAACTTATATTCCCCCTCGTCTAGCACCTCCAGGAGCCTCCCCCTCTCCAACAGGACCCTCAGCTCATCTGTAAATTCATTTATTGGATTTTTCTTTAATTTAGTGTATGTTTCTTCCTCCCCCAGTAGTCTTAAAGATTCCTTGTTGTAATTATCCCTGTCCATCAGAACAGTTCCTCCCCCTTTATCAGCCTGTTTTATCACTAATTCCTCATTCTCTGTGATTTCTTTTAAGGCTGTTTTTTCTTGTTTTGTGAGATTCTCTGTTATTTTCTGTTTGTTAATCGTCAGATTCTCAAAATCAGTGTTGATCATCTGGAAAAATGTTTCCAGATGATTGCCCTTTGCAAAGTGAGGATAAAAGGAGGACTTGGGTTTCAAACCCGTGTGGACCATATTTACCTCTTGTGCTACTACTGGTGGAATGGTTGGTCCTAATCTAGGGGCTTGGTCTCTATTCATGAAAAACCTTTTGAGGGTGAGTTTGCGGAGGAATCTATTTGCATCCATGAAGAGATCAAAGCTATTGTGATTCTTCACTGGCGCAAAAGATAACCCCTTTGAGATGACACTCTTCTGTGGATCTGTCAGTGTCACTTTGCTTAAATTGAATATGCTACTTTTCTGTTCTATCGGGCACTTCTCTTTCGTTCGTGCTCTTTGTCTCCCCCTCCCTGACAGGGAGGAGTCAGACTTCCAAATAATTGTTTACTAAGTCTTTAGATGCAGCTGTGCATGACCAGTCCATTAAGGCTTTTTCCTCATATTAGAGAGTCTACATACAGAAGGTCATTATTGCTCAGAGGGAAGAACGTAACATTTCTGAATACTTCACATCTGGAGTGGTCACCAGTCCTTCCAAGACATTGACCCCAAAACACATCTGCAACATTCATTAAGATCCTGCTTTGAACCCAATCATATTGGTCTGGCATGCATTAAAGCATCATTCGCACAAATCTGATTCCACCACCTCAGAGGACTTTGAGTACGATTGGATTCCGGACCAACAATCCTCACTACCAAGATCTTTGGACTTCATTTTTCTGCAGGTTTATATACCAGATAGTGCGCCAAGGACTATTTCTGTTTTCTTTCATTGTTTGTTTTATTTTTGTTTTTAAGCTATTGTTGTACTTACCTTGTGGATAGGTTTGTGGTTTTTCAATCCTTAGGCAGCCGTCTTCTCAGTTTGTTATATTAGTCTGTAGAATTCACTAGTTTATTGTTGTATCTTTGTAAGGGAATTCCAACATTTAGAGCACTTATCCATCATTATCATGTATTGTTAAGTTAGGCTAATAGGTTAAGCGCTTAGTATATGTTTAGTTTAATTTTTTCTATCATAACATTTTTTATAGCGGATAAAAGATCCATAGAATCTCTCAGAAAATAAGGCAGATTTTTTACCAGTGGCTGTAAAAAACCATCAATGTAGCGTGATAACCCATCTCCCAAAGATCCAATACTGGCCACAATGGGCCGCCCAGGAGGGCGGACAAGTGACTTATGGATCTTTGGGAGATGGTGGAAGATGGGCACAATAGGTGAGGCATTGTAGAGAAACTCATATTCCTTTGTGTTAAGTACAAATAGGGCCTTTCCTTCTTCAAGAATCTCTTTCAAAAGGTGTAAAAACTCACATGTGGGATCATGTCAATTTTGTATAAGATTCAACATCCTCAAGTAATCTAAGTGCCTCTGCCTGATAATCTGAAGAAGAGGGCACCACAATGGCCCCTCCCTTATCAGCCTTTTTGATTGTAATAGACCTATCTTCCCTGAGGGCAATCATCTCCTGGAAGTCAATATCTGACAGATTCGTTTTATTTAAAGAGGGAACCCCCCGGGGTACAATACCCCTAGCCAATAACCTGAGATCCCTCTCAACCAGCTTCTCAAAGGTCTTAATATTATGATTGTTAAAAATATGAGGGCAAAAGGTTGATTTCTTCTTAAGACCTAAGTGTAATTGCCCAAAGAAGCTGAATGAGGAAGGGATCTCAGGCTCCAAATCCTGATTTTGTTCATCATAAAGATCTCTAAGATCTGATAAAGCACATTGTTCACGAAATGAATGCAAATCCAAATTCTCCATTGAAACATCAATACCATCAACATTCTCAGCTAGACCTCTATCAGTGGAATATAGTGGAACCTCTGTTGTCCCTTTTTTCTATTAAAATATTTTTTAAGAGACAATTTGCGAATTAATTTTTGGAGATCAATGATGGTATTGAATAAATTAAAATCTTGGTATGGGGCAAAATTTAAACCTCTATTTAGAACCGCAATCTGGTCATCTGTAAGAGTCTTATGTGAAATGTTGATAACATTATCCACAACTTCTCCTATGCATATTTCTTTCTTTTGCTCGATCCCCCGGATCCCCCTCCCCCCTTCTCTTCTTTGATGATCTCCTTGTCCTCTTTCGTTTTTTGACTCCTTTTGAAACAAGGAGTATGAAGGTTTATCTTCTTTCCGAGAGGGCATCATAACAGATTTTTGTGAAGAGTCGGTTTCAGGGGAGGTAGATCTAACTCGCCAATTATCATCATCATCACAAAAGGAAACGCCTAGTGAACGACTCTCATAGTCAGAACCATCTGACTCAAAACTGGAAGCGTTTCCATGGCGTTTTAGGATGGATTTATTCGGGTTCTTGGAGTCACCTTGTTTTTTATTATTCTGATATTTAGAACCAGATTTTGGTTGTGGCTTTTGTGCGTTTGTAGTGTAGCGTTGCCATATATAAACTTGCTGCTTCTCATAGTCTATCTTGTCCCTATCAAACTTTTGTTGTTTCTTAATCATTAGAGACTTTTCCATAGCACCCACGTTGCTTAAAAGTGTTTGGTCATATTTAATAAAATTCTCCATTTTTCTGCAACCTTTCAATTTATCCTGTAGGACTTTCACATTGGCTCTCACTTTCTTTTTTTTAATTTAGCTTATACTTAATGATCAATTTGATTAGCTTAAATGAGCAATGATCTAATATGGCTTTCCAGTCATTCTCAAAATCTTTATTAATAAAGCCAAAGGACGGTACCTTTTTCAAGCGTAAGCCTCACGGAATCCTTTTAACTCTAGCATAGTTCTCAAGAGTGGTAATGTCCCACCAATACCTAATGTCCTGTGATAAGTTTTTCCAATGTAAGGAAGTGGGTAATTAAGTCAGCAGGCTCTTCACAGATGAAATTAGCACCTTCATCAAAAACTGACTCTGCCCTCCTCTGACGGTGAGTGTCTCCACAGTTAAAGGCATAGGTATCAGTAACCCCTTCCTCATCCTCCACTTCTACATAATCTTCCATAATAAAAAACACACAGGATAGGAATAGCACGAATACTCACTCCAGAGAAATAAAAAAAAATGTTCCACAGAAAGAAAAAATGTGAATAAATAGATGCCACAAAAAATAAATAAATAAATGGTTAGAAAAAAAAATAACGATAGCACTCCAGTTCTCAAATCACCAATTAAGTGATTACATACATATTCACGGGGTATAAGCCTCTTCTTATAATGTCAATAATGAAAGTCTTAATTCCAGGCTGAGCAGCCGTGGCCAAACCAGCAATATGCGAAGCAGAGGAAAAGACCTCCCAGCCCAATGTTACAATCCTGGTAGATAGCGTGTATCACGCGCATGCTGTATTAACCCCCAGCAAAATGAATCCTTAGAGGGACCAAGGGCCCATCGTGTCCAGTGTTTTCCCGTTCAATGTGATCAAGGATTCATCACAGCTACAGTGCTTATTCCTACATGGTTGGTCTCCGATGTGCTGGGGGTTAATACAGCCTGCGCGTGATACACGCTGTCTACCAGGCTTGTAGCGTCGGGCTGGGAGGTCTTTTCCTCTGCTTCGCTTATGACTGTACGTAGTGGTAAATACAAGCCTGTCCTCCTTCTTATTTTTGGTAGCACTTACCTCTTTATCCAGTGCCCGGTCTAACACAGCAGGAGGATATCCCCTAGCCAGGAATCTACTACGTAGTTCTCCAATAGCTGGTTCAATATTATCCTTCCTGCTCGTGATTTTGCAGACCCGGACTTTCTGTGAAAAAGGTAATGCATCAATAAGAGAAGGAGGATGATGGTTATCTGCCCTTAAAATGGCATTTCTGTATGTATCCTTTCTAAAAAGATCAGTATGTAACTCCCCATTAGTCTGTGTAATGAGGACATCTAAAAAAGAGAGTTGCTGTGTACCACATCATCTGAAAAACACGGTGGAGGCAGTGATGGCATGGGCATGCATGGTTTACAATGGCACTGGGTCACTAGTGGTTTTTGATGATGTGAACGAAGACAGAAGCAGCCGGATGAATTCTGAAGTGTATAGGGATATATTGTCTGCTCAGATTCAGCCAAATTCAGTGAAGTTGATTGGACGGCGCTTCACTTTACAGATGGACAATGACCCAAAACATACTGCGAAAGAAACCCAGGATGTTTTTAAGGCAAAGAAGTGAAATATTCTGCAATGGCCGAGTCAATCACCTGATCTCAACCCGATCGAGCATGCATTTCACTTGCTGAAGACAAAACTTAATGCAGAAAGACTCACGAACAAACAACAACTGAAGACAGCTGCAGTAAAGGCCTGGCAAAGCATCACAAAGGAGGAAACCCAGCGTTTGGTGATGTCCATGCGTTCCAGACTTCAGTCATTGCCTGCAAAGGATTCTCGACAAAGTATTAAAAATTAACATTTTATTTATGATTGTGTTAATTTGTCCAATTACATTTGAGCCCCTGAAATAAGGGGACTGTGTATGAAAATGGTTGCAATTCCTAAACGTTTCATACGATATTTTTGTTCAACCCCTTGAATTAAAGCTGAAAGTCTACACTTCTATTGCATCTCAGTTGTTTCATTTCAAATCCATTGTGGTGGCGTACAGAGCCAAAATTATGAAAATTCTGTCAGTGTCCAATTATTTCCGGACCTAACTGTGTGTGTGTGTGTGTGTGTGTGTGTGTGTGTGTGTGTGTGTGTGTGTGTGTGTGTGTGTGTGTGTGTGTGTATATATATATATATATATATATATTTTTTAATGATAGGGATGTAAAGTAGGTTTGTAAATGAAAAAAAAAAATATGAAACCCTTAATACAGCTGAATCCCGTTATAATGCGGTGCTCTTGGTCCACATAATGAGCACGTTATAACCAGGATCGCGAAATGGTCGGCGCAATCAGGAAGAACGGTTCTGCGAGGACTTACCCGGCATCTGCAGCTCTCTCCACTTCATCAGGCTCCGAGGTGCTTACATACGCTCTCCCAAGCTTTCAATTTGACTGACTTTTGAGCGCAGGAGGGTCACATGACCCTTCTCTGATCAATGACAGCCCAACAGTGAATACATTTTATATAATACACATGCGGGAATTGAACCCTGATCACCCATGGACTGCACTGTGCAGTAGATGTTACGTTTGTTTATAGAGTCAGATTCATCACACCAATACTGTGGTGTAGCAGCTAGAGAATTGCACCAGCATATGAAAGATCATGGGTTCAATTCCCGCATGGTGTAGGGGTGTGTGTATATATGTGTATCAGCGTGTGTCTGTTAGCAATAATGCATTGAATATTATATAAAAATAAAACCTTGGAGATGTTTTTAAATCGGGAGCCACGCTCAGACAGCATTAAAAGCGGACTCGCGCTATAGCAGATTGCGCTATAACGGGGTTGAGCTGTACTAATATTTTGACCACAGGGTAAACGGGTTGGAGTAAGCCATGCTTCTTATCTGTACCAACATTAAATACCCAAGGGTTTAAAGATTGGTACATGTCTGGAGTGTTTATATCTAGCTAGCACCAACACTGTCCTGGGTTTCCATTACTCAATGCAATATAAAAAAATGTTTGTTTTTTTTTCAACTTTAAATTTTTATTGGAAAGTACAAATACAGCCAATGTTCCACAGCCCATTATTACATTTCCAGTTTTGTTAAACACATGTAATGACGCCTCGAAGACACATCCACTTAACACTTTACAAACAAGACCAGACGAACTTGACAAGGGGACAGGGAAAGAGGTTAGGGGTGGGAGGGAGGTGGTAGGTTGCCAGGCTCTGGTGCAGTTTTTTAGATATCTCTTGTTCAACCTTTTAGGCAATAGCTAAGGGTTTTAACTGGGACAGGTTCTTCTGAGGTTTCTTTCTTTTATTTGTTTTTCCCTATTCTATGACTACATGAAGGTCTGCTAACTGTGCGTCGCTGAGTCGTGTTGTCTAATCTGCCCTTAAAGGAGAACGCACCTAGTTTAATTAGTGCAAGATTGAGGTGGCGTCCACTCCTGGGATGTCTACCTGGGTCAACCATGGATCCCAGACCTTTAGAACATTTGTGCCGGAGTCATTAACTAAACTCGTTAATTGTTCCATCCGGCAGACATGCCAAATTCTGTTTTTGATCTTAGGGATAATTGGTATCTCCTGCTGTTTCCATAATGCTGCGATCTCACATCTTGTGGCTGTAGCAAAATGCGCGATTAATTTATGCGACGCATTTGACAGACCCTGGATCCGCATGCCCAATAGGAACAGCCACGGGTCCAGGGGGATCTCCAAATCGAGAATCCGCTGAATCCAATCTCTGATTTGTTCCCAAATAGGGGCCCCCTTAGTGCAAGACCACAACATATGTCGGAGGTCAGCTGCTTCCCCACACTGTTTAGGGCAGAGAGGGGAGTAGCCTTTTACAAATTTCGCTAAGCGCGTCGGAGTGTAATACCACCTCATAAGGACTTTATATGCGTTCTCCTTTAATGTGGTGCAGATTGAGCTTTTCGCCGCCGCCTGTATAATTCTGTCCCATTCGTCGTCCTCTAAAGTCTCTCCTAGGTCTGATTCCCAGTGTCTCATGTAACTCAGTCTATTGTCAATGGGCGACTTCTGGCAGATCACTTCCCTGTACATTCTAGATGTGAGTCCCCTTGTGTCCGTATCTCTGGAACACAGCTGCTCAAAATTTGTTCGCGCCGGTCGAATTGGCGTTTTATTGTAGAAATCTCTGATCTGGAGGTACCTAAAAAATTTGTTTGGGATATTCTTAGAGGATTTAATTTGGTCAAATGTTTGTATGGTCGTTATGCCCTCCAGATCTTTTAGACGGGAGAAGCCCTTCTGAGTCCATATCAAGAAATTTTTGCTATTCAGGTCCGGAGCGAAGTCTGGGTTGCCCACTATTGGTGTCATTAATGATGTTTTGGTAGTCAAATTACATTTGAATTTCGTGGCCTCCCAAACTTATAATGAATTGACCATGGTCTGCAGCGGATTGTTCATCTTGCGTACCCCTTCTCTGGGTAGCCAGATTAAATTTCGGATTTCAATTGGTGCACAGCATCTCTTCTCCAACTCAACCCATCTCCGTAGGCTTGGGTCTGTGTGCCATTGGAAAATCTGCCCTAATTGGGCTGCTTTATAGTAGGCCTGCAAGCAAGGCACCGCTCACCCTCCGCAGGATGAATGGGACGTTTTAATATTCCTTTAGCAATTCTTGGGTTTTTCCCGTTCCAAATAAATTTTATAATTTTTGACTGGAGGGAGAGGATGTCCGCCTGCACCAAAGGGATAGGGAGACTCTGGAAAAGATATAGCATCTTTGGGAGGAGATTCATTTTCACGCTATGTATCCTCCCAATCCATGAGATGCTCCCCTTCATCCAGGTTCGGAGATCCTCCCCCAGCGTCTTTATGATCTTGGGGAAATTTGCTTTATATAAAGTTTTGTACTCCCTTGTGAGATAAACCCCTAAATATTTGATAGCGGAGGGTTGCCATTTGAACTGAAAATTGAGGTCAATCAGTTTTTCAACTTCTTTTGGTAGATTAATATTGAGGGCTTCTGATTTAGACTGATTGATCTTAAATCCCGAAATTTGGTTAAATTTGCCCAGTATGTTGAATACATTTGGGAGAGATGTGAGAGATTTGGCTATTGTGAGAATGACATCGTCCGCATATAGAGCGGCTTTGTGCATTTGGTCTCCCACAGGGATACCAGAGATATCTGGGTTATTTCTGATGTGTGCCGCCAAAGGCTCTATACATAAGGCGAACAGTAGTGGCGACAGCGGGCATCCTTGACGTGTTCCGCTTTTGATTTCAAACTGTTCTGAGGGGAAACCTTGATATCTCACTCTTGCTGTTGGGTTTTTATACAACGCCAGGATGGCCTGCAGGAGGCGTCCCTCAAAGCCAAATGCTCTCAGTGTTTCCGATAGGTAGGGCCAATCTATTCTATCGAAGGCTTTTTCAGCGTCCAGACTTAACACCATGGAGTGAATTTTTTCTTTTTGGGCCAGATCAATTAGGTCAATAATTCTCCTGGTGTTATCTGCCGCTTGTCTACCTCCAATAAACCCTACTTGATCCGTGTGAATTAACCCGGGAAGAACACTACCCACCCTGTTGGCTATAAGTTTAGAGTATATTTTGAGGTCCAAGTTAATCAGTGAAATGGGCCGGTAGCTCTTACAGTCTGCCGGGTCCTTTCCGGGTTTATGGATCACAGATATTGAGGCTTGGAGCATTTGTGCTGGGAATGAGGCCCCTGCTAAGATTTCATTGAATAACTTTAACATGTGGGGGGCTAGAATTTTTAAATATTTATTGTAATATAAGTTCGAAAAGCCATCTGGCCCTGGGGCTTTAGCCGGTTTTAGTGCTTTGATGACCCCAGAGAGTTCCTCCATCGTGAAGTCCGACTGGAGTGCCTCCCTTTCGCATCTCTTCAAAATGGGTAAATGTGCCTCTATTAAGAAGGTCCGTAAATCCTCCTTTGTTTTCGGATTATGGGTTACCTTATCTCCATTGTATAATATTTCGTAATACTTTTTGAATTCCCCTGCTATGTTCGCTGGGATGGAGGTAAGGTCCCCATCTTGGTTTCGAATTGCGTGAATGTGATAGTTTGGAAGCTTGTTTTTTTAGCTTATTGGCAAGTAGTGTGTCAGGCTTGTTAGCTTTTTCATAAAATTTCCGCTTGGACCAGGTCAATTCCTTCTCGGCCTGGGCGGAGAGGAGGAGGTTAAGACTAGTTTTAGTGGCTAGTATTTGAGTTAACGTGTGGGCATTCTTATTTTTTTGTGGAGGGAGGAAAGCTCTGCTAGCTGTTCCTCTAGCTTCAAAATTTTTCCCTCCCGTTCTCTTTTCCGTTTAGCGGCCAGATTCATAATGACCCCCCTGAGGGTAGCCTTATGGGCCTCCCACAGTCTGGAGTGCGTAGCCACACTCCCCTCATTCTCCTCGAAGTATTGTGTGAGCTTTTCCCCAATTTCCACCTGTAGGGCTGGGATTTTCAGCAAGATTTCGTTTAGTTTCCAGTTCGCTCTAGGTCTGTCTAGTGGGATTAGTGTGCACCGCAGCTCTATAGATGCATGGTCTGACCATGAAATATCATGGATCTCGGTGCGAGAGACCCCAGGGACCATTCTGTTGGATACAAGGAAGTAATCTATCCTGCTATATGTGTCATGTGGGTGTGAGTAGAAGGTGTATTCTCTCAGTCTCTGGTGTTGTTCCCTCCAGATGTCGGGTAGTTGGCAGTCACGTAACCCTTTTTTAATTGTTAGTATGTCAGATCTGTGTGTAATATTAGTGGATGAACATCTGTCAAGGTCCTCCCGTAGTGCCCTGTTCAAGTCTCCAGCGACAATGATATTACCTCTGGCCACTTTGTTGAGTTTCCCAAAGAAGGTAGAGAAAAAAACGGGGGCCGTCTCATTAGGGGCATATATTGTTGCTAGAGTAATTGGGAACCCTTGGATTGCACCTCTTACTATGAGGAATCTGCCCTCTTTATCTTTGAAAGTCCTATCGGGTACGAACGGTATTCTTTTATGAATTAGTATGGCCACCCCTTTTTTTTTGACTTTCGCGGAAGACAAAAAGTGTGTCGGGTAGTCCTTATCCAGGAATTTGGGGTAGTTGTCTTGAGAGAAGTGTGTTTCTTGCAGAAACAGAATTTCTGCCCCTTTACGCTTATAATCTCGGAAGGCGATTCTGCGTTTAACCGGGCTGTTAAACCCCTTAATGTTATGTGATACTAGCCTGAGTTCCTTACTCATTTAAAAGTATGAGATGACTTTGCTGCCGATATCTGTTCTTGATTGATGCACCTGGACCACAATCCCGACCTCCTCTTCTTCTCGAACTGCAATACCTCACTTCACCACCTACAGCAATACACAAGGTTGAGCACACAAGAGGGTACACCTGGGGGGACACAACAAACACTAGACAAGACAAAAGACAGTAGAATTCTCGTCGTCTCGGCGACGTCGCCTCCTTGACGAGATCACCGCCTTTGGGAAGCTGGACTCCTCTCCAACCGCCCGGAGGAAACGTGGGATGAAGTTCACTCACCCACCGCGTCCAGTCCCAAAGGACTTCACTAGGGCCCAGGAGATCCACCCTCCTCCCCCCTAGTGCGTGGCCCATGCGGATTTTTGAAGCAGGTCACTCCCCCCCACTCCTGCCTCGCTCTTCCTGAGCTTGAATGAATAAAACCTAACATATACTATGCATAACCAGAGTCTGTCCCGGCTTTGTTCACCCCTGTAGTGTATCAGGCTAATCCCTCGGTGTCATGGCCTCAGCAACCTGTGTTTCTTTGCTTCTCCTCCAGTTCTCGTCCCCCTACTTGAGGTCTGGTCCCCGGCCACGGTGAAGCTGTCACCAAATAAAGAAACTCACCCCCGAGTGAAAGAGCGGTGATCCCCGACACCCCAACTACAGATGTCCAGTGATCAAGCAACCTGCGCTGAAACTGAATCCCTGGTGAGAAAATTTGCGGCCTACCTTTCTGATGATGGCGGCCCCCGACACAAGATGGCGAAGCAGCTCTAGAAGGCGGGAATCCACAGTGAACCGCAGGAGCAGGAAGAGAGCGGTGAGCGGGAAACAGGAGCGGGCGCACGCACCTCCGCACTGGTGAGAGACGTCTTCCAAAATGGCCGCCCCCCGGATACGCATCACAGCTGTGCCCCGGAAGGAGCGGCGCCATCTTGGAGGTGGCGCGGAACCAGCTCCCACCGGCGCGACCAGATGACGTCACCAGCAAGACCAAGGACAGCCGTAAGCCCATCAAGGCATCCAGAATGCGCCGGATGACCCGCGCAGGCCTGGATTAGTCACCTCACCGGCCCGACGCGGGCTTTTTGAATTTTGCGTCTGGGAAGAATAGAAAGACATACGGGAAGGGAATTAGTATAGCGCCGTAGCGGCAGAACCATTAAGCGAGTAAGGGCAGGGTGAGTGATAGAGAGGGAGTTAGTAAGAGGATAAAAGCAAGTAGATGAGAGGAAATAAGCCGAAGTGGAGACATTTAAGGAGACAATACTATAAGAAGGAGTAAGGAAGTAGACTTGAATTTAAAGTGGGGTAGGGATGCAGCAAGTAGTAAGGAAGTGGTAGAGGGGAGAGCAAGGAGGAGAGGAAGTAGGGAGCTAGAAAGAAAGAAGAATAAATGTGGAGAAGTGAGGAAATCAGAAAGCTATAGAAATGTGCAAGTTAGATAGTGGGAGTGGTGACTGGAAGTGGAGTGAAGGGGGACGTGAAGTAGGACTTGGTAGGTTAGGTATCAAAGGAGGTAGAGAAGTGTTAGTAGGTTGGTGAAGACAGGTTGAGTGGGAAAGGAGAAGGGAAGTAAGGAGCAGGGCGACACAAGGTTAAGATAGACAGATGAGATCGCTGGGGAAGGTTGAAATCAAAAAAATGTTTTAAAGCACTTTACTACATTTGTGAAGTAAGGCTTTAACCGAACATGAAAATCAGTATTCTGAAGGAGCAAGTCACTCGCTTTTTATAAAAAATTTTTTTTTTAAAACAGGATTGAAGCAGAGGGTCTCCCCAAGCTGAACCGCATTCATTTCAACTCTGGGACCCCCCCATTTCCCATAATACTTCCCTCCAAAGGGGGTGCCAGGCTATACGATAAAGGGGGTAACCAGGCTATACAATAAAGGTTACCACTGGAACGGTGGGCCCCTGGCAGCTACCTGGCACCATAAGCCAGGGGCCCGGCATTATAACATGTGAACGTTAAAGTGTCCCCTGCCTTTCCACTTTTCATAGAAAAATGGAAAAAATGTGTGGTGCTCTGAAAAAAAGCCTCAAAATATGTAGTACAAAAATTGTAACGTTCAATAAATGTATATAATGATTCCCGAAATGAAAACCCCCTGGATAATGGATAAGGGATAGTCAATCCATAGGACACAGAACAATCATGTATTAATCACTGCTCCATTGTAATCTGACTAGTGGGCTAGGGCCCCCACGAGCACTGTAGTAAGGGGCCACACAATAAAGTGTCCCAGCATATAATGTCAGAATGGAGAATGTGCTTGTGATAAAATAACTCACAGTTAGAGTTGGTAATGTCCTTTTGGCTGTGCAGGTTTCTTCTTTCACAGTAGGGGGCGTGCTTCTGTTTTTTCTGGATGATTTGACACGAAGCAAAAGGAAAAAGCAGGCACTAATACTCGGGAAAGTAAAAAAAGGTTGAATGAAATCCAGGAGAGCGTGTGCCCATAAAAAAAGACTATTTTAATGGAAACCACAAAAAAAATACAGCTACATTACGGGGTACACAGACCCCCACCAACGCAATTCGAGCCGCGTTGGTGGGGGTCTGTGTACCCCGTAATGTAGCTGTATATTTTTTGTGGTTTCCATTAAAATAGTCTTTATGGGCACACGCTCTCCTGGATTTCATTCAACCTTTTTTTACTTTCCGGGGTATTAGTGCCTGCTTTTTCCTTTTGCTTCGTTTCCACTTTTCATGTTCCCTAAGCCTAAGACTCATGAAACGTTCTATATGTAAGTTTTAGGTGAGATATTTGGGTAGAAATGCAATCATGTTGTTTGCAGGAGTTTGGGGGGGGCAAAGATATCAGTAGTCTCCTAATTCTCCCTGGCGTGCAGGCATGATTTGCCAGTACGTGGGTTGAATTACACCAGGGCTGCCCAGTGACTCCTGATTTTCAAGCCCAGATATCCCAGTCCTATTTCCCTTACAGCTATGAGTCTGCCCAAGTTATCCTATGTATTAAAGTATGTTTTATTTCATTTGTGTGTAGCGGTCATGTAAAATGGCTACAGTCATCTCTCCTGCTGACAGTAAGGCCTGGTAAGTTGTGGGCATGCCAGCAGTAATTATGGAGGTTTGCCCTCACACCCTGGTGGGGTGCCCTGTGTATGGATGGGAGTGGTCACATGCTCTGATTCCATGGTTAGTGATGTCAGAGGTGTGTCAGCTTCCAGAGTGTACATAAGGCACAGCACTGTGTCTAATAGTTAGTTCTATCTGAGTCCTGAGTTCTGTAGGAGTTCTGAATAGTCTGCGAGAGTTATGTTATAGTAGCTGAACAGGAAGACTGTGTCCAGGGACCTGGCACAGGGTAAAGACATCCCGGCTGGGATAGGGAATCCCTATTAAAGGAGAATTACACCTTTCAAAGGGAAGCACTGAGGGACAATGAGTGGCTAGAGAAACTACTGCGAGGGGCAGTTAGCCCACCTCAACCAATAAAGATGCTCTTAATCACAAACCCTCTCGTGTACATGTGTGGAGTGAATGTACAGAGAGGAGCACCACAGAGGAGTTCCTCGTCAGGACCATCCCCAAGTGACCGAAGGGACCCTGATGAGGTGGAGGCGCTGCACTGGAACTAGGTAGGACTCCGCACACTACCTCAGCTGCCTGTCTGGACGGGTCCTCCCCACACACCATCATGCGGGAGACTCAGGAGTCCTGTTGCCAACAGGTGCACCACCAGACACTATCACACTGTAATGGGGACCGGTTAGACCACAGGGGCCAATGTGAGATTGGGTGGGTCAGGCCGGGCCAGAAATACCGTTACATGTGCTTTTACTATAAATGTCTATTCAGCCAGCTCAGGCATCCATATAGGTGCCGGGAAGTCTGCATAGACATCGGAGAGGAGAAGGGATGTTGAGAGGTGTCGGGGTGTGAAGTGGCCAGGGCAGGGCTTAGTACTGGGTCCGGAGAACAGAGACCCCCTGCGGGGAGGACACTCTGATCTGCCAGACTCAGTGGAGTCTGCCCAGTAGGTGACAAGGGGTTGACTAGGGGAAGCAGCAAAATGTCGGCGCGTTTTCCCATTGGTCAATCCGTATGTCCCGCCCACGGGTCATCCCGAGCCGGCTTAGCCCGTCCCCTCCTCTGGCGTCAGTCAAAGGACGAGCCCCTATTCTTATCGGTTGGCGGCAGGGTTTCCCATGCTCCAATTGGTCGCTCCTTCCTCCATGCTGAACATAGAACAGTGGAGGGTATGTAAGGAGAAAACCCCAGTCAGAGAACCAGACGATCTAGTGACTTGTGTCGATGAAGCTAGGGCGGACTTTTCAAAGTTGCTGTCACGAATACCAGAGCAACCGGCTTGGTTTTGAAGCTAGGAAAAGTCTGCCCTGCAGAGACTAAGTCAGACGTGAAGTTCAAGTTCTCATTTGGAACGTAGCGGTCGCGGCTAGGAACTGAAGCCAAAAAGAGGACCAGAAAGCCCGGGTGTATATCCCGGTCAGGTTAAGCGTACCGAAGCATTCGCCCTGCACCTAGTAGAGCCTAGATTTCACCCCCAGCAAGTGTGCTTTTAGCTGTATTTTGTGTATTCATTGTGTTGTACGCGGGTTTACCCGAATAAACTGCATTTTGTTCTTACCACCTTGTTTGCCTAGCGAATGATCCCGGTAAAAATAATTGTAAAATCTCCTGGTCTCCCGTGAGAGACATTAGGGAAGGCTTAGTGACGTCACAGCAACGCCTCCCCGTCACGAGCGATCTAAAATCCACAGATCACTCAGGCGACAGGCGCGCACAACGCTATGTGCTCTGTCGCACACGCACTATATCACACAGCAGAAGCCAATGCAAATTATCGACTATGGGGACATACTGTAGTACATGGCACAGCACCCCAAACCCACCTTAGCAACCTTGATACCCTCTACAATTCAATGTCGCTTTGTCCTCCAATGCAACGACAACACACATCACTGCGAAATGCTCAAAGAACTAGATTGGTCATCACTAGAGTCTAGGCGCAAAGTTCATCTTTCCTGTCTTGCCTTGAAATACTTTCTCGGCAAGCTACCCACATATCTGAACAAGCTCCTCACCCCTACCACGTGTAGCACTTATCATCTGAGATCAGACTCCAACAGACTGCTCATGGTCCTAAGGTTCAACAAAGTATCCGTCCGCTCCTCCTCATAGGCCTTCATTATACCACCGGCGGCGGGACACGCGCGCTACCTCAATGCGATGCGCTGCCCGAAACTTGCACTGCAGGCAGGAGGCATCGGGAGGCGAGGCCATGATGTCACGTGAGTGGTTCAGTCTCATTGGCTGAACCGCTCACATGACGCGGCCATCGCTCCAGAAAATAAAATTCTTGGATCTGTTCGAAAATTTGCGCACTTGGCCGCCTCGTTGGTCACCCATTCTTAGTGTGCGCTCATAGGAAAACTTTTATTTGTTTTGGTGGCGCACAACGTTCTGCGCTCCGCCGCTTCGGGTATAATCACGGCCTTACCGTGCACCCCAAAACTGGAACAACCTACCAGAGACTCTTGCAGATGCCACCAGTCTAAGTGCTTTCAAAACGAAGGCTGTCTCACATTTTAATCTGGTCTGTAACGGTTACATGCGCCTATAATATATATATTATCTCTAACTGTGCATGCAATGTCTTGTATATAATGTATACCCTGTTCACTTAATGTAACTATGGATTTGTAACCATGTATCTGTCATCATAACTCTGTGCCCAGGACATACATTGAGAGTTACCTCATTTTCAAGTATTGCTTCCTTCCTGGTAAAACATTTTATAAATAAATAAAATATCCGAGGCCTAAGGAGCGAACACATGATTAGGAAATGCAGGAGGGGGGCGCAGGACCCTCCAGGACTGAATGGGTGAAAATCCCTCAGCTGCCCCAGGGACATCAACTTTAGGATTTCCTGTACAAGTGTACAGGCATACCCCGGTTTAAGGACACTCACTTTAAGTACACTCGCGAGTAAGGACATATCACCCAATAGGCAAACGCCAGCTCGCGCATGCGCCTGTCAGCACGTCCTGAACAGCAATACCGGCTCCCTACCTGTACCAAAGCTGTGCGCAAGCGGGGAGACTATAGAGACTGCTACACATGCGTTATTTACATCAGTTATGCGCGTATATGATGATTGCAGTACAGTACATGCATCGATAAGTGGGGAAAAGGGAGTGCTTCACTTTAAGTACATTTTCACTTTACATACATGCTCCGGTCCCATTGTGTACGTGAATGCGGGGTATGCCTGTACCACCTGATAAGATTACACAAATAATGCAATAAATTGCACCCATTTAAGAAATATAGCGCTGTGCCATTTGTTTAAATAGAGCTGCGTTAACGTTCTGCCACCGTTAACCTGCGTTAATAGATGCGACCAAATCTGTACATCATTTTCTTTTACACTACATTAAGGTGAGACTATAATTACACGTTTATAATGTGAGGTCTATGAGCTGAAAGCGCAGCTTAGTGCAGGGGTGAGCAAACTTTTTATGCCGAGCCCCCCTTTTCATCCATAAAATTTCTCGGGCCCCCCCTGGCTGACGTAATCAAAATCACATGAAAAAAAAAAAACCTTTATTAAACGGTATACAATATAAATCCAAATATGTCTATAAATACTTACATATTTCAACAGCTCGCGCTTGCAAAATTAGGCTGCGTCCACGCTGCCGCTGAGAGCGGTGACATCACCAACTCTCCAAGCCTGAGCGCAGGGTGTCCTGCATCATTTTGCAAGCGTGGATCGGGGCTATTTGTGTGTGTGTGTGTGTGGCTGTGTGTGGCTGTATGTGTGTGTGTGTGTGTGTGTGTGTGTGTGTGTGTGTCTGTGTGTGTGTGTCTGTGTGTGTGTGGCTGTGTGTGTGCATTGACTTCTGCTGAGCGCACTTCAAAGTCAATTTTGTTTGTCTCCCCAAGCGCCGAGCTTGGGAGAGCGTACGTGCACAAAGGCAATACTTTTGGGGGGCATTCATCCACCTCTTTGCTACCTCTCTTCCATCTCCCCCCCCTTTTTGTTTCTACCTTATTTATTTTTTCCGTTTTCAATGTTTTCACTTTTTTTTATTATTTCTGTACATTCATAGTGTGATTGATACAGTGGCAGCCGACCCTTTCCCTCGCAGAGGATCGCAGCGAAGCAGGTTGCCAGCGGAGGAGAGCAGGAACACAGCGCTATTGCAGGGCAGACACCGGGAGGGGCGTTTGACTTCACCGTGCTCGGGCGTGCTCCTCCCCGTACCCCCGAAGCCCCTGCGCGTGCGCACACACCATCACGAGGCCGCCACCTGCATCTTGTTCAGCCACCCGCACACATCTTCGGCTGCCCGCCCGTGCACATCTTATTGGCCGCCCCTCGCGTACAGCTTTTTCGTCCTCCCGCGCAAAGCGTCTGCCGGCCCGCGCACCCAGATTTCGCCGCACGTCGCCTGCGCCCCCCTAAATCTTGCACCTTATTGCCCCCCCCCAGTTTGCGCACCACTGCATTACAACACACACTCTCTCTCTCTCAATCAATCACCACATACACACACACACCACATACACACACACACAATCCCCCCCCCCACACACACACACACACTCACTCCCCCCCACACACACACACACACACAATCCCCACACACACACACTCAATCCCCCCACACACACACTCAATCCCCCCACACACACACTCAATCCCCCACCCACACACACACACAATCCCCCCCCCATACACACACACAAAATCCCCCCCACACACAAACACACCCCCCCCACACACAAACACACTCAATCCCCCCCCATACACAATCCCCCCCCACACACACTCAATCCCCCCCGCACACACTTAATCCCCCCCCACACACACACACTCAATCCCCCCATACACTCAATCCCCCCCCCCCACACTCTCAATCCCCCCCCCACACTCAATCCCCCCACGCACACACTCAATCCCCCCCCACACACACACACAATCCCCCCCCACACACACACACAATCCCCCCCACACACATACACACTCAATCCCCCCCACACACACACACTCAATCCCCGCCCCCACACTCAATCCCCCCCACACACACTCAATCCCCCCACACACACACACTCAATTCCCCCCCACACACACACTCAATCCCCCCCCCCCACACACACACACACTCAATCCCCCCCACACACACAATCCCCCCCCACACACACTCACTCAATCCCCCCCCCACACACACTCAACCCCCCCCCCCCCCCCCCCACACACACACTCACTCAATCCCCCCCCCCATACCTTGTGACCTTGAGCAAGTCACGTTATCTCCCTGTGCCGCAGGCACCAAATAATAGATGTATGTGTAGGGATGTGGTAGGAGCCTCATATGTGTGTTCAGTTGGTGTTTTGACTGTTCAGGAGAGTCATGTGGAGGTCTGCGCTGATGCAATAGCTGTGAGTCTGTGCAGCTCAAGGCAGAGAAGCTCCGCTGAGGAACTACAACTCCCATGAGCTCCTGGGCAGTCACCTGACTTGAGGAGCCAATCGGAAGGCTAGAATTACGGGAGGAGGAAAGGGAAGCGTGGGGGAGAGGCTAGTCAGAGGGGATCTGGAAGGTAAAGGAGGAGGGTGTATGCGTGCAGGGGGTCCGTGACCCGCCTGCATAGGCTAGCTTTACCCCGCAGGCCCTTAGGAGAAACCCCTGAGTCACAGTGTGCTGCTGTGCTGCAGGGACGGCCATAGTGCTAGCGATCAGTCACCTTACTGTGTACACAGTTAGGGACAAGCGTGCGGAGCAGGTTTGCTGGTGAGCTGCTTGGGACCAGACAGCTGCACTGCGGACATCCCAGACAAGCAAGGATTCGGCTGATCCTTTTCCAAGTATTACCGGTCACCGCCGTGACCGGAAGGTAGTAGATACGTCAAGTGCACCAACACCGGTCAACAGGCGCTGATCCCGCCTTAGGCATAACTATAGGGAGACACTAGCGAGTACACACCGCTATCGTACTATTACACGGACACGGTGTGTGGGGCACGCGGTGACGGGATAGAGACACTCATAAGAGCGTGGCTGAGCCACTATTGTACAGGACAATATTCCCTAGGGGTGTGGCCGAGCCACTGATGTTAGAAGGACATTATCCGTTAGCGGTGTTAGGGTATGATAGAGTATAAGTATAGTGTTATAAGATAAGTGTATGCATATTGGGTTATTGCCACGGTTCATATAGAGTATAAGTTTATTATTGCACATAGTAAAGTTGGTTGCACGCATTGTATCGGTGTGTTTCTTGCCCAGGGGAATCTTACATGACGGTGATCCTGGGTAAGTGGAGGCGCTGCGCTAATAAGTGTTACCCCAGGCTCCCAGCTAGCGGAGGCTCAGATCTCCTGGAGCCGCAGGTGCGCGCAGTTACCCGAAGTCGCTTAGAGTGTCAGAAAAAGGGCTACAAATGTCTTTTTTTATATAGCGCCATTAAATGTACATAGCGCTTCCCAGCAGTAATACATGTGACAATCATATAAATTACAAATAACAGGTCATGGGAATAAGTGCTTCAGACATAGATTGTAAGCTCTATGGGGTAGCGGCTCGCGCCTGCAAACATTCTATGTACAGCACTGCATACACTGGCGGTGGAAACATTACTACTGTTTTATATCAGACCTGACTGCTGATATAAACAGGACTTTAAAATCAGTTGCGATTCATAGAAAACCAGTGTGATCTGCCTGGCTTCTATCTAGGTGACGCTAGAGGGTGAGAGGGTGAGAGGCTGGTGTTGCTGTTTAGGGGGCGGGAGAAGAAATCATGGCGCCCTCCTCCCGTGTGAGGCAGGACAGTGATAGCCACGCGCGGACCCCCCGGTTACCTGGCTGCAGGCAGGGCTTGCGGACCCCCCGGTTACCTGGCTGCAGGCAGGGCTTGCGGACCCCCCGGTTACCTGGCTGCTGGCAGGGCTTGCGGACCCCCCCGGTTACCTGGCTGCAGGCAGGGCTTGCGGACCCCCCCAAATACGTGGCTGAAGGCAGGGCTTGCGGACCCCCGGTTACCTGGCTGCTGGCAGGGCTTGCGGACCCCCCGGTTACCTGGCTGCAGGCAGGTCTTGCGGACCCCCCGATTACGTGGCTGCAGGCAGGGCTTGCTGACCCCCCGGTTACCTGGCTGCAGGCAGGGCTTGCGGACCCCCCAGTTACGTGGCTGCAGGCAGGGCTTGCAGACCCCCCGGTTACCTGGCTGCAGGCAGGGCTTGCGGACCCCCCGGTTACCTGGCTGCAGGCAGGGCTTGCGGACCCCCGGTTACCTGGCTGCAGGCAGGGCTTGCGGACCCCCCCCGGTAACCTGGCTGCAGGCAGGGCTTGCTGACCCCCCCGGTTACCTGGCTGCAGGCAGGGCTTGCGGACCCCCCCGGTTACCTGGCTGCAGGCAGGGCTTGCGGACCCCCGGTTACCGGGCTGCAGGCAGGGCTTGCGGACCCCCTGGTTACCTGGCTGCAGGCAGGGCTTGCGGACCCCCCCCGGTTACCTGGCTGCAGGCAGGGCGTGCGGACCCCCCGGTTACCTGGCTGCAGGCAGGGCTTGCCCTTGGGCACCCGGTCGGCCCCGCACACGGTGAAGGTGTGAGTGTCGTCGCTCAGCCGCACGGTGACGCCGCGCTCGGGCCGTACGTGCAGCACCCGGCCCTGCATCCACACCAGGCCCACCTCCAGCCCGCCGGCTCCTTTCTCCAGCCAGAAGGAACCGGGCCGCCGCCGCACGCATTCCCTCAGCCGCCCCGCTAACATCTTCACCGGCGGGGAGGTAACCTGGAAGCCGGGCCGCGCTGCAGGCCGATCTCCGGCGGCCGCCATGGTCGCCATGGAGACAGCAAAACTGGCGCGCCTTTTCTGACATTGACAGGGGACCAATCGCGGCTCCTGTACGAGAGCAGCAACCAATCATAGGAGAGGGGGGCTGGGCTGGTGACCCTGCATTAACCCCTTCCAGGCTGTTAGTGTGACAACCCTCTATAAAGACGTGTCTCTGTGTAATAAACCAATGTCAGAACAATACATGGCGCGCCTGTGTTTGTGTTTATTAAGCAGCAGTGTCACATATTCCAACATCTTTTTATAAATGTCAGGGGTCAAGTCTGCACTATGTCTGACCCCCATACAGGGGAAAGTGGTTCTTGGGTGAGCCATACTCCAGCTAACAGTAAACAATAATAATAATGACAACAACAAATATAATAAAGTTAATCTTATACTATACTAGCTGAGAGCCCCGGCGTTGCCCGGGATGTTTGTGGTGTGGGTGTGGCATTTGGGTGAGGAGTGGTCAACGCGGCCCATGTGCGGTGGTAGTGCTGCTGTGGCTGTACTGATGGTGATTGTATCGGTGTGCTGATTTTGGAGGGTTTGGTGCTGATGTGGGGGTGCGGATGTGGGGGTGCGGATGTGGGTGTGCCGATGGGGGAGGTGCAAAGGTGCCGATGTGTGGGTGCTGATGGTGTTGATGGGGGCTGGGAATGGCGGGGAGCCGAGAATGCCAGTGTGCTGGGGGGGCATGGGATAGCGGTGTGCTGATGTGGTTTTGCTGGGGATAGTGTGTGTGTGTATACGTGTGTGTGTATACACACGTGTGTGTGTATACACGTGTGTGTGTATACATGTTTGTGTGTGTGTATACATGTTTGTGTGTATACATTGTATGTGTGTGTGTGTGTGTGTGTATACATGTGTACGTGTGTGTGTGTGTGTGTACGTGTGTGTATACACATGTGTGTGTATACACATGTGTGTATAGACGTGTATACACATGTGTGTGTAGACATTGTGTGTATGTATATATTGTGTGTGTGTGTGTATACATGTGTACGTGTGTGTATACACATGTGTATACACATGTGTATACACATGTGTGTATACATAGTATGTGTGTGTGTGTGTGTGTACATGTGTGTGTGTGTGTACATTTGTGTGTGTATACATGTTTGTGTGTGTGTATACATGTTTGTGTGTGTGTGTACATTTGTGTGTGTATACATGTTTGTGTGTGTGTATACATGTTTGTGTGTGTGTATACGTGTGTGTATACATGTGTGTGTATACACGTGTGTGTGTGTGTGTGTGTGTATACATGTGTGTGTGTATACATTATGTGTATGTATACGTGTGTGTGTATGTGTACATGTGCGTGTGTGTATGTCTCCATGTGTGTGTATACACATGTGTATATACACATGTGTATACACGTGTGTATACACGTGTGTATACACGTGTGTATACATGTTTGTGTGTATACATAGTATGTGTGTGTGTGTGTATACATGTGTGTGTGTACATTTGTGTGTATACATGTTTGTGTGTGTATACACGTGTGTATGTGTGTGTGTGTGTATACATGTGTGTGTGTATACATGTGTGTGTGTATACATGTGTGTGTGTATACATTATGTGTATGTATACATGTGTGTGTGTGTGTACGTGTGTGTATGTGTACATGTGCGTGTGTGTATGTCTCCATGTGTGTGTGTATGTCTCCATGTGTGTGTGTACGTGTACATGTGTGTGAGTATACGTGTACATGTGTGTGTGTGTACGTGTACATGTGTGTGTGTGTCTACGTGTACATGTGTGTGTGTCTACGTGCGTGTGTATACGTGTGTGTGTGTCTACG